>NC_086321.1:109938281-110238281 GCF_036172605.1 Pelobates fuscus | reverse complement strand
GTAAAGCTTAACCTATTGTTAAAACAGATATGAGTGGTGGCACTGGGCAAATAGGCACAGTATCCAATGTGAACCTCACACAGAAGCTGGCAGGCAGGCACCTGCAATTACATTACACAGGAAAAAAAAAAAAAAAGCAGCCTGATGTTATAGCCCTAAAAAGGGCTTTTTGGGGTGCTGTCCTTACAGCAGAGATCAGATGAGTCCTTCAGGATTGTAGTGGACACTGAATACCCTAGCCTAGCTATCAATTTCCCTATGTAATCAGCAGCAGCTAAACTTTCCCTCCTCTCACTAAGCATGCATCTTCCGAATGAATCGAAAATGGATGCTGGGAGGGAGGTTGGAGGGTGTGGAAGGGAGGGAGTGCTGCTGATTGGCTGTAATGTGTCTGCTGACCGAGAGGCACAGGGTCAAAGTTTGCCCAATGATGACGAATAGGGGGCGGATCGAACTGCGCATGTGTCCGCCCGCCGTGGCGAACGCGAACACGCTAATTTCGCCGGGAACTGTTCGCCGGCGGACAGTTCGGTACATCACTACATGCTAGTAAATTATTTCTCCCAGCACCATTTAGCCAAACAAAACTTGACCTATCTACCATAATCAGTTAGAATTTGCCTTAGCTCCCCAACCTCATGTATGCAACTTCTCCTGTGACCATTTTTAACCATCTCCTTTGCTAGACCTCATGTACAACTTCACGCTCTCAGAGAACACACTGTCTTAGAGAAAATTGCACCAATAATAACTTGCTTGCTTACAAGTAGAAGAACATAACATCCGAAGTTGTATAAGATAAGCTTAGCATGAATTCTCCCAATGTTCAACGCCAAAAAAACCCTTAGTAAGCTCTATCTATGTAAATAATATATATATATATATATATATATATATATATATATATATATATATATGGTATGATGTTGCTTTAAACATAGTAATATAAAAAGAGAAAAAAACTCTTAAAGTGCATATACTGTATATTTTAAAGTGAGTGCACTGTGCAACACAATAATGGTCCAGTGAATATCTGTTGTGCAAAATGGTGCAATAACACACATAAAGTAATCACAAACTTACTAAAAAAAACATTTTAGTAGAGGATAATGGAATTTTTGCAGTCTTTGAATACTTCTTCCAAAATCACTCAGTGATAGTACATAAAATAAACAGAGATATGTACATAGTGTATTACAGTATAAAAGTATAGCAGTGAACTATCTAAGTATGAAATTCTACTCACAAGTAGGGAGCAGAAGAGCCTGCTCCAACTGTAATCCTGTAAAATTAATTGCTCCAGCAGGTAAAGATAACACTTTATTTCAAATACACTAAAGAAAGATATCATGGCACTAGAAAAAGTACAGAGACGAGCTACAAAATTGATAAAAGGAATAGAGCGTTTTAGTTATGAAGAAAGGTAAAAAAAATTAAATATGTTTAGTTTGGAAAAACGGCGCCTGAGAGGGAATATGATAACATTATACAAATATATTCGGGGCCAGTACAAACCTTTATCTTGAAATCTATTCCTAAACAGGGCTATACGTAGGACACGAGGTTACACATTTAGGCTGGAAGAAAGGAGATTTCATTCAAGGCAAAGAAAAAGTTTTTTTACAGTAAGAGTGTAACAGATCGCCTGGCATCCCGACTGGGTACTTCCGTTGAAGGATGCTCCTAGCGCTTCCTGAGGACTCCAGGCACGGCAGCAGACACCATAAACCCGTAGACTCCTCCAGAGAATAAAACAGGAACCAGCGCTTACACGAGCTTAGCAGTGATTTAGCAAGCATAGCAATCCCTTGTAGCAGATTCCCCCAATAAGAGACGGCACTCCAAATTGAGGGTAAAGTAGAACTCAGGTTTAATTACACACACTCTGCTTTTATGCAATTCTCCCCTGCAAGGGAGACGCCCACATACAATAATATATTACCCAATCACACAATGGTTAAATCCCACAGATTCCCTCCCCTGGTTACATCCCACAGATTCCCTCCCACAGATTCCCTCCCAGATTCCCTCCCACAGATTTCTGCCTGAGAGGTAACCCAATTATACGTACAATTTAAACATACTTTTTACCCAACTTTCATAACTCTAAAACCATACATCCAATATTAATAACAGTTACATATTAATCAGCACATTCCAAATACAAACATACCCAAAAATCATACGAAGCTGTCCAGCCGTTCGGGAGATAAATATAAGTCACTTTTGACCGACCGCAGGCACATTTTCATGCCCAAAACAGTTCCATGGATTTGGGCTGTACGGTCGGTCTATTTTACACCGTAAAAACGACTAAGTCCCATTCGAATGAGCGTTCGAATCTTTGAACGGGACTGAGTCTCCAGCCGCGGTGTCGAAGAAGGTCCGGGTCAGCGGTGTTCGTGCAATTGGGTAGCCGCAAACAGTTCCATAGATTTGGCTGCACACACCGCTGACCGCGTTCGACTAAGTTAAAATGGCCACCACCAAGTGTTCGTTTGTCGAATGGCGGCCACTTCGACAACTTCGGCACTTCGATGACTTCGGCACTTCGACTGCATTCGAAGTGCCAGTTTAAAAGTTGAAACACTGCTCCCAAGTATTTAAAGGGCCAGGAACAGCATACAAAAATCCATTGTGCCCAAATACACTTCTGAAAGGGTTAATACACCCCAGGGCCATAGTCGCAGGGCAGGAGGCTAACAACCAGGCTTCTCCAGTTCACAGTGGCGAGGTTGGTTCTGCCACAAAGAGCAATAAGGATATGGAATTATCTGCCTGAAGAGGTGGCTTTGTCAGAGTCATTACAGATGTTTAAACTGCAATTGGATAAATACTTGAAAAAACATAACATACAGGGATATAATTTCTAATTAGTGGGGTAATAGCTGCTTGATCCAGGGAGACATCTGACTGCTATTTTGGGGTCAAGTCCTAGTTTGTGGCAAAATTGGAAGCACTTCAGACTAGGTGTTTTGCCTTCTTTTGGATCAACAGCAAAAACATATGTGAGGAAGGCTGAACTTGATGGACACAAGTCTCTTTTCAGCTATGTAACTATGTAACTATGTAACTGGAACATTTTCGCACAAGATACCAGTTTGCCCAAGACATTTAAAAAACAAACCTCTAATATTTTACAAGCGTAACAAGAATTTTCGTGATTTATTGGTCAAGACTGACCCTGTACAAAGCTATGAACAGGGATTGAAGAATCAGAGACGAGGAAGTGTCAGATGCTTGGGCTGCATCACTTGCAGCCATATGACACTGGGACGCACCTTTAACCATCCTCATACCAGTAAGAATTTACAAAAAAACACACACTATTACATGTAAGACACCATTCATAATTCATAAGTTGACCTGTCCATGTGGTTTATCCTATAAAGGGAAAACTGAAAACACGTGCGCATATCCTATAAAGGGAAAACTGAAACACGTGCGCATACGTGGACACCGTTCAAATATCAGAACTGCCCATAGAGATGGAAGTACCAACAAAGCAGTAGCCAAGCACTTTCTAGAAAAATGATATCCTTTGGCAACGTTTGGCAAAGTTCATTGCAATTGATCAGATACCAGAACCAGGAATTCATGCTCCTCAATAGAGAAACTTATTGGATTTTCGTATTGGACCCTGTTGCCCCCAAGGGTTTAAACAAAACTTTATCTTACCATTCTTTTCTTTAAATAGAACCTGCTTGTTATTCGTTTTTAATAATGTGATATATGTAGATCATAGAGCATGCCTAACGCCTGCTAATACTAAGAAATAGGGCTATATATAAGATTAAGTAAATAATAAGTGACCAAACAATGCCTTGCAACATTTGGGAATAATAGTACAGTTGCCTATGAATTTTCAAGTTTATGATACCTCAGATGTTATGCATTAGCTCATTATTTTAATAGTTATACATATGTCATATAGCATAGTGTCTTAGTATTTTTATAACACATATGTTAAGCACGTTTTTCACTTATTTTGCACACTCCGTTCATTCACTTTTTTTAGTAATCTAAGTACTTTATGCACATGTATATTTTCTTATCAGCTTGTAACTAAGTACATATTAAATATTGGATTAATGCACTTTACAAAGTTTGTGCACTTTGGAACACTAATAAACACTTTAATACTCATACACTTTACAATTTATGCACTTTATAAAAAGTGCACTTTAAAAGTAGTAGGCACTTTTAAGAACTACTTGCTCTTTTTTTCACTTTACTTTATTTAAAAAAAAATCAGGGCACTTTAAACGTATATACACTTTATAGCCAAGTGCACTATATGCACTTTTATATTGTACAATTAAGAGACATTAAAAATTGTTTTTTGGGGTATTATAGACACCCAGAAATGTATATATGTACCTAGTTACAGGCTATTATACCACTCTGCTAATATAATGTACATCTGCTTTATCACTACTTTTTATTACATATAAGCTCATTATAAGTTAATTCACTACATGCTGTTTTTAGTCACTTTCTGCACGCTTTCACCTTTTGGACTGCATGTGGGTCACTACATGAAGGATTATAGATGCGGTAACCACGGAGAAGATTGTCACATCACAATGACAATGGCGACACGTAACGTCATCATGTAATTGCTGCAACATCATGGTGGACACTTGGCCACACAGGGGCATGCACAGTCCGCACACAGGGATGCCAATTGCAACACCATTCACCTGGGGTAAGACACTTTTTCTAATTAACACTTCTATATATTCTGGCAATGTTTTATTTGTAATTGTATATCTTGATCCTGAGGAAAGTCCCTGAAAGGACTGAAACGTCGATTTAAGGATTATAATTTTTTAATAAAGGAACCATTTCTACTGCAGACTGTGAGTGCAGACAACATTTATGCTTTTACTTGGATACAAAAGCCCCAAGGTTAGGCACCCGACACTTTAAAACAATTTTTAGCCTGAGTGCAAGGACATTTCGCTTTTTGTTTATAATTCTCTGGGACTTCAATATTCCTTTTAACCCACCTTTGACCTCTGCAGCCTCTAAACTACTTTCAATTACATCCTCCCTCGGGCTATCACAGTGGGCTAATTCTCCCACCCATGTAGCTGGCAATACCCTTGACCTAATCTTCACTTATGCATGTACAGTATCTAATATCTGCAACATTCCATTTCCTCTCTCTGATCACCACCTCTTATCATTTGCTCTCGTGTACCCCCTCACCCAACAACCTCAGCCTAACCCCCCTCAACTCAGGAGGGACCTTAATTCTCTTGATCTCCAGCAGTTGTCAGCTGATATTGATTCACGACTGCTGTCCATCCCTTACCTCTCCTGTCCTTCACTGGCCATCTCCACATATAACTCTTCCCTCACATCTGCCTTGAATGCTGCAGCACTGCTCCAAACAAGCACCTCGAGGAGGACCCGCCCCCAACCATGGCATACTAAATCAACACGCTACCTGCAAAGATGCTCCCGTTGTGCTGAACCCTCCTGGAGGAAGTCTCGCACCCAGTCAGACTTTCTCCATTATAGATTCATATTGTGTTCATACAGGCTCTTGCCCTTGCCAAACAGTCCCACTTTTCCTCTCTCATTAGTTCATGCTCCCGCAATCCCAGGCGTCTCTTTGACACCTTTAATTCTCTTCTTTGCCCCGCTGTGGCCACCCCCAAATTAACCTTACTGCTGATAACTTTGCATGTTACTTTACTGACAAGATTGAACAGCTAAGGAAATAATTCTCCCCTCCTTGCCATTCTGTTTCTCAACCACACATAGATCATGCCTTTCCTACCCTTCAGACATTCTCCCCGGCTACTGACCAAGAGGTGGCTGCTCTTCTCTGTTACTCTCACCCCACCACTTGCCCACTCGATCCTGTCCCATCTCACCTTATTAGATCTCTCCACTTGTTTCGTGCCTTCCTTAACACACATCTTCAACTGCTCTCTCTCTTCTGGCATTGTCCCTGCTGACCCTGAACATGCCACTGTAGTACCTATGCTAAAAAAGACATCTCTCGACTCGTCCACCCTCTCTAACTATCGTCCCATATCCCTGCTCCCTTTTTCCTCAAAGCTTCTGGAAAGACTTGTCTTTACCCGTGTGTCTCATTTCCTCAATTCCAACTCTATCCTTGACCCCCTTCAATCTGGCTTCCACCCTCTCTACTCTACTGAGACTGCGCTTATCAAAGTTACTAACGACCTAATCACAGCTAAATCCAAAGGCCACTACTCTATACTAATTCTTCTTGACCTCTCAGCGGCCTTTGACACCGTTGATCATGCTCTCCTTCTTTAAACTCTTCAATCACTTGGTCTCTGTGACTCTGTCCTCTCGTGGTTTTCCTCTTATCTCTCCCAACGCTCATTCAGTGTCTATTTTTCTAATGATACCTCCTCCCCTCGTCCTGTCTTGGTTGGAGTCCCCCCAAGGCTCTGTCCTTGGTCCCCTTCTATTTTTTTTATACTGCCTCTCTTGGCAAACTTATTACCTCTTTTGGATTCCACTACCACCTGTACGCTGATGACACCCAGTTATATCTCTCTTCCCCGGACCTCTCCCCTGCCGTCCTGCAACGTGTCACTGCTTGCCTTTCTTCCATCTCTGACTGGATGTCCTCCCACTTTCTGAAACTCAATCTCTCTAAAACTCTTTCGCTCTCCCTTCAAGTTTGAGGTAACCACATAAGTCCATCCTTGCAAGCGCGCTGTCTTGGCGTCATACTTGATTCTGGCCTCAACTTTGAGCCTCACATACAGCATGTTACCAAATCCTGCAGATTCCATCTTGAAAACATAGCCCGCATCCGCCCCATTCTTGCACCAGATACTACCAAGGAGCTTGTCCATGCTCTAGTAATTTCCTGCTTGGATTATTGTAACCCTCTCCTGATTGGTCTTCCCAAAAGCCGTACTGCACCACTATAGTCCGTAATAAACACTGCTGCCAGACTGATTTTCCTCTCTAGTCGTTTCTCTCACACCTCACCCCTCTGCCAGTCCTTACATTGGCTTCCTGTATGCTATAGGAGCCAATTCAAGGTACTAATTCACACCTATAAAGCCCTGAACAACTCTAGCCCCTCTTTTATCTCCTCACAGATCCATAGGCATGTCCCTTCTCGGTCTCTCCGCTCTGCCCGTGACCACCTCCTGTCCGTTGTTCGCACCGGTACGGCCAACTCACGCTTGCAGGACTTCTTTCAGGTGGCTCCCTTCCTATGGAATAGCCTGCCTACTGCCATCAGACTCTCCCCTAGTCTTGTATCTTTTAAGAAGTGCCTTAAAACACATCTCTTTAGGAAAGCTTATGGCCTCCAAGACTAACCTCTACCTCACATACCTGTTTCTTGCTCTCTCATAAAGGGCAGCCCACCTTATTTGACTGCAAATTCCTGTCCTAATGTGTTTTACACCCCACCTCCTATAGAATGTAAGCTCGATTGAGCAGGGTCCGCTTCAACCTATTGTTCCCATAAGTTTATTTGTAATTGTCCCATTTATAGTTAAATCCCCTCTCATAATATTGTAAAGCACTACAGAATCTGTTGGAGCTATATAAATCGCAATAATAATAATAATAATAATATATATATATATATATATATATATATATATATATATATATATATATATATATAATAAGAAAAAAACAGGATGCACTCACAGGTCATCTAAAACGTGCAAATGGTGTTTAATTAAATAATATAATCCATATAGAAATCGATCAACGTTTTGACCCTGCCGGGTCTTTTTCAAGATCACTATATGCAAGCAACAATAAAGCTTATATAAGAAGTGTAAAGTAGTGAACTTACCAATGAGTAAAGTGGAGTGCCTCTGACCGTTACCACCCGGAAGTGAAAGGAAGCCAGTGACGTCAGACGTCTAGACACACTGTGGGAAATGCGTGGTTACCATGGTGACCAAAAAACTGTGTAGCGTAATATTTAAATATCGGGTGTCGTGTCACAGCATTGGATGAATTATCAAAATAAAACCGATCTAGAGACTGAGATTATTAATAATCTATAGTTAGAGTTAGGAGTAAGAGTGATAAAGTGAAATTAAAAATGTGAAGAATATTCAGTGAGTGCTAAACAAAGTGCAAACAAATGAAAACTACTCGATCAGGGGTGCAACATAGTAAATAAATACAGACAAAAATAAGTATTCACATAATATCATTATACATCGCATAATAAACGCATTGTACATAACTTAATAAATGCAGCACTCATATTCAGCACTCACTGAATATTCTTTCACATTTTCAATTTCACTTTATCACTCTTACTCCTAAGGGGTGGCTACATAACTATGGATTATTAATAATCTGAGTCTCTATATTTTTATTTTGATAATTCCTCCAATGTTGTGAAACGACACCCGATATTTAAATATCACGCTTACTACACAGCTTTTTGGTCACCATGGTAACCACACATTTCCCGCAGTGCGTCCTGACGTCACTGGCGGCTTCCTTTCACTTCCGGGTGGTAACGGTCAGAGGCACTCCACTTTACTCATTGGTAAGTTCACTACTTTACACTTCTTATATGAGCTTTATTGCTGCTTGCATATAGTGATCTTGAAAAAGACCCGGCAGGGTCGAAGCGTCGATCGATTTCTATATGGATTATATTATTTAATTAAACACCATTTGCATGTTTTAGAAGACCTGTGGGTGAATCCCGTTTTTTTCTTATTCTATATACCGGACGACTGTGGATATAGCACGCAGGCAAGATTTTTTTCATTGTAATAGGTTAGAAGGAGAGTGCCACGCTTTCATTGTTATTTTATATATATATATATATATATATATATATATATATATATATATATATAGTGATGTCGCGAACACGAAATTTTCCGTTCGCTAACGGCGAACGCGAACTTCTGCAAATGTCAACTCCTTGGTTTTGCACCCCTCCCTGTTACAGGTGCCTCATCTCAGGTCCCTATTTAGTCTTGTACTGCAGAGAGCCTCAGATGGAATTTTTTCCCAAGTAAGTGGTTAATCTCATAAGAGCAGACATTAGACTGTGAGAGTAGGACCTGCCAAAGATGGGGTACATTGACGTTGTGGCAGGCTTATGCAATGTATGATCATATAATGTAACTAAATCCCCATTATTTTTTTTGCCTAGATTAGGTGTTTTAAAAAAAAAAAAAAAAAACTTTTACAAACTAATAAAATCTGTCAATTTTGAAGTTGCTGTTTAGTAGATAGGGGAGTGCGCTGGATCTTGTGTATTGTTTATTGTATATTATGGCCCCCAGCAGCACCCCATTTAAGCATGTTTAGGTGAGTGCAACCATCCCCCCCATGTTTCCTATATATATATATATATATATATATATATATATATAGTGATGTCGCGAACATGAAATTTTCCGTTCGCTAACGGCGAACGCGAACTTCTGCAAATGTTCGCGAACGGGCGAACCCGGCGAACCGCCATAGACTTCAATAGGCAGGCGAATTTTAAAACCCACAGGGACTCTTTCTGGCCACAATAGTGATGGAAAATTTGTTTCAAGGGAACTAACACCTGGACTGTGGCATGCCGGAGGGGGATCCATGGCAAAACTCCCATGGAAAATTACATAGTTGATGCAGAGTCTGGTTTTAATCCATAAAGGGCATAAATCACCTCACATTCCTAAATTGTTTGGAATAACGTGCTTTAAAACATCAGGTATGATGTTGTATCGATCAGGTTGTGTAAGGGTTACGCCCGCTTCACAGTGACAGACCAAACTCCCCGTTTAACGCACCGCAAACAACCGCAAACAGTCCATTTGCACAACCGCAAACTCCCCATTTGCACAAGGTTGGATACCAAGCAAGCCATGTCCCGTTCCTTATCCTCACTGATGTCATTGAAGGTCTCTTCCTCCACCCAGCCACGTACAACACCAAGGGTCCCCGAAAGGTGACAACAAGCCCCCTGTATTTTGTTTTTAAATGTACACTACTGTTACACCAGATAATGTATAATAAACACAGGTTACTGGCTATGGGGGGGATAATGTATAATAAACACAGGTTACTGGCTATGGGAGGGATAATGTATAATAAGCACAGGTTACTGGCTATGGGAGGATAATGTATACTAAGCACAGGTTACTGGCTATGGGGGATAATGTATAATAAACAGAGGTTACTGGCTATGGGGGGATAATGTATAATAAACACAGGTTACTGGCTATGGGGAGGATAATGTATAATAAACACATGTTACTGGCTATGGGAGGATAATGTATAATAAACACAGGTTACTGGCTATGGGAGGATAATGTATAATAAACACAGGTTACTGGCTATGGGGATAATGTATAATAAACACAGGTTACTTTTGATTCTTCTGATTCATTCTCCCAAATCTTTTTTTACTAATGGAAATGTAGACAAATCTAATAACTATATAACAGAAAATTCTGCCGTTTTGAGTTAATTTTTATTTTCAAAGTGGTTAAGCCAAAACCGTTGTTTTTTTTTGTTTGTTTGTTTTTTTTGGCAGTGCACCATTAAATCTACCCTGCTGGCTTTCTCCATTGACATTTTACTCTAAATTAATTTTATTCCCCACATCCTGTCTCCTACTCTACAATCTTTTTAAAAAATCCTTAAAAAGTCACTTCCTTAGGAAGGCATCATCTTATTCTCCACTAAAATCAAATAAGGCTTACAGATTATGGTCTCATTAATAATAGGTATAGTTCAATTCTAAAGTATGTGTGAGCCCCCATGGGTCAATATAATCATGGTCAGATAAGATGTGGTTTATTTCTCTGCTATATTGCTTTCTCTAAGACAAGGTAATGGGTGTTATTGGTTGTTGAAGATAAGCCAAAATAACATCTAAAGGACAATTAGTGTATCCTCCCATAATGATTGGACCTATAGAATGGGTTAAAATAAGTAAGTAAGAAGGAGAAATAGTCTACACAAAATGTACTGATAATAAAATTGTTAAAATAATGATAAAACAAACTATATTAAAAAAAACATTACAGGTGTTTGTATTTTTAATAGAGAATGTGTTATCATTATTCTTAATACATTTTGTTTAGGCTATTCCTCCTTATTGTATTTATATTTGAGAGGAAAGCTCGTTAACCTTCAAGTTGATGTTTGCATTCAATCTCAAGAACATCCACCTTTTATTCTCCATTGAGGCGCTGATAGTCTGAGCCTGGTATTAAAGGCTTAGCACCATGTGAGTTGTATGCATTTTTATTCATTTGTATTTGATGTGTTACACTGTGGTCTGTTTATTCTTATTTTTTTTGGACCAATGTTATGGTATTACTATATGTTGTAAAACTGTATGTATTCTGTATGCCCTCACCCTTTTTTTCGAATTGTCTGTATGCACTAATTTTGTGCTGGAACGTGATCTACATAGGGTGATAGTAGTATTAGTATATTTTGCAACTATTTACCTCATATTACTATTGTTATTTGTGTGTGGAGCATGTCTTTGTATGACGTGTTTTCAGATCTTGCTGTGTCATCTCCTCTCCAATGCCCCTTATGCAGATGTTGTTCCATCTTTCTCTGGCTTCCTGGTCATTGATTTTATTTTCCAGATGCAGTAATTTAGCTTTCATTTTAGTGTACAAGACAGCCAGGTAATTGTGTGCTATAACTAGTCCCTCTGCTTTGTCTTCCAGGTGTGTTGTGGTCTCCCAATGCTTGGATCTCATGCATACTCTGCAAGTGATTTTGAACTGTTGTTTTGAGGCTATCTAGCATCCACTTTATTGAGTGGTCAGTAGCTTGGACTACAGTGGGAAAGTAGACTAACGTATTATTGCTGCCTCCAGATATTGAGGCTGGTGATGTTACCCACTCATCAACATTTTGTGCCTTCGTAGTTTGAGCTGTGCTTGGACAGTGCTGTACTCCGCTGTCTATTTGGAAGTCGTTGCATCATGGCTCGCATATGGTAAGTATTGGATTGATGGCTTTGGGTGCACTGTTTTTGTGGAAACCATGATGTCCATCCCCATTAGCAATCAGGCCATGCCCACAATATATATTTTTTTTAATAAGAAAAATAAATAATGAAATGAAAAAGAAAAATGTAGTAGTAATTATGATATTTACCTCAATTCCCCAATTATTGCAATTATTTATTAAATTAATATGTATATATTACATTCCCTTATTGGCTGAAATCCAATCTCTTTACATGCCACATTTATTCAGTAAAGTAGTTTGTATCTGAACAAACATGTTCGCTGATGTAAGTTGAAAGTGAATAAAGACATCTGAGTAATAGTCCCCTAAGGGAGGTATTCAGTTTATTCAAACCCAGCCAGTGCTAAATATATCTATACTTCTGATAGTTATTTGTTTTCATTCCCATTTAGTATAACTCAGTTTTGGGCTCTTTAGAGTATCCACACGTATAAAAGCTGCACTCCTCTGGATACATTTCAAATCCAAAATGTGAACGTACAGTATATTTCCAGGTTTATTTACGCTAAGAGAAAATATGAAAGTACATGCTTTCTTTACTGCTGAGAGTCAGAAAAATAAAGACATGAACATTCACATTGCTGATAAAATCTTGAATTAAGACATTTCTTTAAAAGCAGTAACAGCCCTAAATACAGAGAGGGGTGCAAGAAGCATCAAAATGTTTTTCGTGCATATTGCCACACTTAATCATAAGTGAATCTAAACCATTTTAAACCTGTCAACGTCCATTAATCAGTCAACTCGTGAGAGAACACTCATCAGACTCATGGAACACATAAAAAAATAGTTTATCTCACCAGTTGACTGATTAATAGATGTTAAAGGGTTCAAAATGGTATTTCATTCCTATTTAAATTCACTTAAATTCACTTATGATTAAGTGCACCCCCTCTTTGTATTTAGGACTGTTACTGCTTTTAAAGAAATGTCTTAATTCAAGATTTTATTAGCATTGTGGATGCACACATCTTAGTTTTTCTGCCGCTCAGCAGTAAAGAAAGCATTTACTTTCACATTTTCTCTTTGAGGAAATAAACTTGGAAATACTTTCACATCTTATGTAAAGGAAATAAACTTGCTATGCATTCCACATGCTGTCAAACATTCCCTCTTCATAGTCTATTAATAAAATCCCTTAAGATTAAGTCTTCCTCTTTATCTTGCAAATGGAACTGTAGAACATGATAACCTAATTACTTGTAAATTATCGTGTAAACCATCAAGTAAAACTGAGTCAAAATGTCCAACCAAACAACAGTATTTATCCAATGACGCTATTAATTTGAAGCCTTGATAAAGTTGATGGTGACTTGGCATGGCCGCGTCTCTCTTACCAGTACAACTATTTTAAGCACATAATGAAGAATTTATTAATATTTACTACCTGAAACATTGTAACAGTATCATAATTTCCATGCTTCCAGTGAACGCATACTTCCATCTTTCGCAATATAAACCCATGAGTTTAAATGATCTAAATTATAGACATTACCAAAGTTTATCTGACTTTGAGTGAAAGCTCATTTAAGTCAGTTTCATAACTATTTTATTTTGTCCTTATAATTTTACTAGGCTATATTCATAAAAAAATGTTTAAACGACAGCTGTATTAATATATTTACATATTTGCCCTCTTGGCGCTTTGTGGCATATTAATCCAGTTGCTAAAATGATGAAGAACAAAGAAAAAAAGGGACTCACTCTCTAAGAATGAGAGTGGTCTCACCTGGTATTGTTCTATTAGTTGCTGGTCAATTGTATTAACTTTAATATGCATATAGATATTGGTATCTATAAGTATTAATGATTACACATATCATATTTTACTTTTCTAGGTCTGTCTTTTAGACATATTCTATTTTATGATTTTTGTGCATCCTTCTAATTGGGGATCAGAATAATACCAGGTGAGTCTACTCTCATTCTTAGAGAGTGAGTCTCTTGTTTTCTCTGTTTTGATATCTAGACATATTAAAGTTGATCCTTTGGACAGTCTTGGTCTATTCAACTGGTGGGTTGATTACGGATATTTTTCGGAACCAATCAATACCATTTGGTTTTTGCAGGTGCCAAAATTACTAAACTGGTGGGGGAACTTTTTTCACTCAAGATATTCTAGGACATAGTATAGTTTTGTATAATTTCTGCTGGTATGCATCACATCTATTACAGAGCCTCACTTGACTCATTAGTAGAGTCTTTCTTTTACATTACAGATTGGGAGTTAGGGGAGTTTGTTTTATGGTTTTATTCAATTAATTTGAACTCCACTGCTTATTTAAGCTTGGCTGATGTTTTATGATTTTATTTTCAGGGGGATGGGGGAGGGACTTGTATCTCAGTTATCTTTCTTGATCATACAATGTGGTTGGGACCATTATTGTTCACAATCACACTCTTATTTGATGATTTGTCATTTTTCTCTCTGTCTTTCCTCTCTCTTCATTCTTCTACACTCTCCATCTCATGTATTCTGTAACTTTTGAACTTTCAAAGACACTTGGCAGCTAGCAGTGCCGCACCAGTCACCCAGCTAGTTAGCTTTTTGCCACTTGGCACTAGTCACTTCATTATACAGGAGCATGGGGCAAGGTTCACATACAGTAATTAGATCAATTACCTTCTCTCCTTTCATTTCTGCTTCAGATCATGTTGATGGTCTATGTCTTTCAAGCACCATGGCCAGACTTGGTACACCTGTCCAAGAAAAGTCAGCAAGTCCAAGCTCTAACAGGTCCAGGATGGTCCCAATAAACACAGCAGAACTCTGTAACATCCAATTATCAGGTACAGCCAGGAAAGCCAAGTTATACCACTTAATCTAGTCCCAATCAGATAAACTAAGATCATACATCTATTACGACTTCAATCAACTCTATAAGTAATTGACTTGAGAAGTTGGAATCTTCCAATTTGGCCACATCTTTTGTTGCTCCAATTGGCCCTCCCTCTACTCTCCCTCATCCAAGTCTTTCACATAATAATACTCTTGCAACTACTAAATCTACTACAGACACCATGGTTACTCCTGCCCACTTAAGTTAGGGGTAACCATAAGAAATAAAATTTTTTATTTTAGAGGGGAAAGATGTAAATTTGGCATCTTTCCTCAAATCATCACAAGATGTAATTGAGAAAAGGCCTTACACATGTAATAAATGAGTCATTTATTACATGTGAGTTTACAGAGGAAGAGGTTCTATTTCAACTGTCAAAAGTAAAGACAAATAAGTCAATAGGACCTGATGGAATAACTCAAAGTTATTAAAAGAGCTTAGTAGTATACTAGCAAAACCATTAACAGATTTATTTAACCAATCATTGTTAACAGGAGTAGTACCAGAAAATTGGAAGTTAGCGAATGTTGTGCCCATTCACAAGAAAGGTAGTAGGGAGGAGTCGGGCAACTATAGGCCAGTAATCCTTACTTCAGTAGTGGGGAAAGTAATGGAAACCATGTTAAAGGATAGAATTGTTGAACATCTAAAAACAAATGGATTTCAAGATCAGAGATCACATGGGTTTACTTCAGGGAGATCATGCCAAACTAATCTTATTGATTTTTTTGATTGGGTAACTAAAATAATAGATCATGGTGGTGCAGTAGATATTGCGTGTAACAGATCCCCTGGCACCCCGACTGGGTACCTCAGTTTATGGATGCTCCTAGCGCTTACTGAGGACTCCAAGCACTCAAGCCGACACCACAACCACCGTAGACTCCTTCAAAGAGCCAGCCAGGAACAAGCTCTTTCAAGAGCTTATTAGTGATATAGCAAGAGAGTATGCCTAGCATAGCAATCCCTTGTATCAGATTCCCCCAATAAGAGACAACACTCCAAATTGAGGGTGAAGTAGAACTGAGGTTTTTAATGACACACACTCTGCTTTTATGCCCATTCTACAAACATAGTAGCGCCCACAGGGTTTTGAAGTACAACCAATCAATACATACAATACACTCAGACACTCCCACACAAAATCCTCCCCTCTGCCTGTGAAATAATTACTGAACACAATGGGCTAACGTAATTATCACAGGCAGGAAAATACACAGTTTTGCACAATATTCATAACTCCAAAAGTATACATCACATTCACATAAATGTTACATTTCCAGAATCAGCATACTCCAAATACAAACATACGTCAAAATCTTACAACTTGGCCCAGTGAGTCAAAAGTTAGTTGGAAGTCCCTTTGTGACCACCTGCAAGCATGGCTTGGGTGTGGTAAGCCAATTATCTCCAGCACACAGAAAATAGCTCTATTCACAGCATTCACATAGATATTGCGTGTAACAGATCCCCTGGCACCCCGACTGGGTACCTCCGTTTATGGATGCTCCTAGCGCTTACTGAGGACTCCAAGCACTCAAGCCGACACCACAACCACCGTAGACTCCTTCAAAGAGCCAGCCAGGAACAAGCTCTTTCAAGAGCTTATTAGTGATATAGCAAGAGAGTATGCCTAGCATAGCAATCCCTTGTATCAGATTCCCCCAATAAGAGACGACACTCCAAATTGAGGGTGAAGTAGAACTAAGGTTTTTAATGACACACACTCTGCTTTTATGCCCATTCTACAAACATAGTAGCGCCCACAGGGTTTTGAAGTACAACCAATCAATACATACAATACACTCAGACACTCCCACACAAAATCCTCCCCTCTGCCTGTGAAATAATTACTGAACACAATGGGCTAATGTAATTATCACAGGCAGGAAAATACACAGTTTTGCACAATATTCATAACTCTAAAAGTATACATCACATTCACATAAATGTTACATTTCCAGAATCAGCATACTCCAAATACAAACATACGTCAAAATCTTACAACTTGGCCCAGTGAGTCAAAAGTTAGTTGGAAGTCCCTTTGTGACCACCTGCAAGCATGGCTTGGGTGTGGTAAGCCAATTATCTCCAGCACACAGAAAATAGCTCTATTCACAGCATTCACATAGATATTGCGTGTAACAGATCCCCTGGCACCCCGACTGGGTACCTCCGTTTATGGATGCTCCTAGCGCTTACTGAGGACTCCAAGCACTCAAGCCGACACCACAACCACCGTAGACTCCTTCAAAGAGCCAGCCAGGAACAAGCTCTTTCAAGAGCTTATTAGTGATATAGCAAGAGAGTATGCCTAGCATAGCAATCCCTTGTATCAGATTCCCCCAATAAGAGACGACACTCCAAATTGAGGGTGAAGTAGAACTAAGGTTTTTAATGACACACACTCTGCTTTTATGCCCATTCTACAAACATAGTAGCGCCCACAGGGTTTTGAAGTACAACCAATCAATACATACAATACACTCAGACACTCCCACACAAAATCCTCCCCTCTGCCTGTGAAATAATTACTGAACACAATGGGCTAATGTAATTATCACAGGCAGGAAAATACACAGTTTTGCACAATATTCATAACTCCAAAAGTATACATCACATTCACATAAATGTTACATTTCCAGAATCAGCATACTCCAAATACAAACATACGTCAAAATCTTACAACTTGGCCCAGTGAGTCAAAAGTTAGTTGGAAGTCCCTTTGTGACCACCTGCAAGCATGGCTTGGGTGTGGTAAGCCAATTATCTCCAGCACACAGAAAATAGCTCTAATCACAACAACCGTAAAAACACATAAAAATGCATAATTACTATAATACTGAACAGAACCCCCACATTCAACCTATCCCCAGATAGCTTGGATCTGAGCGCTCACTATTTCCGAACAGCGATCAGATCCCACGAACACAGTAAAATCACCATAACCATAGCCCATAGGGGTTAAACCATAGCAAGGGCTGATGAGAGACAGAGGAGGGGCAAAACAGCAAGTTCTTATTATTATTATTGCCATTTATATAGCGCCAACAAATTCCGTAGCACTTTACAATATTATGAGAGGGGGATTTAACTATAAATAGGACAATTACAAATAAACTTACGGGAACAATAGGTTGTAGAGGACCCTGCTCAATCGAGCTTACATTCTATAGGGTTCCAACTGGTCTGGCAGTGTCCCTGGGACAACGCCCTGCTGGAGAACAATAGACAGGAAATGGGGGAGGGGCACACCTTCCCATGTATTCAAAGGGGCAGAAAAAGTGTTTAAAAATGCAATAAGCCGACATAAGTTTCTTAAAGGGCAATACATCCCAGGGGCCATAGCCACATGGCAGGAGGCTGGCAATCATTCTTCTCCAATGCCCAGTGGCGAGGCTGGTTCCGCCACATTGCTCACCTAGATTTCATTAAGGCTTTTGACACTGTTGCACATAGAAGGCTTATTAATACATTGCAATCTTTAAGTTTGGATTACAATATTGTTGAATGGGTAAGGCAGTGGCTGAGTGACAGGCAACAGAGGGTTGAAGTCAATGGAGTATATTCGAAGCTTGGGCTTGTCACCAGTGAGGTACCTCAGGGATCTGTACTTGGACCCATTCTCTTTAATATTTTTATTAGTGATATTGCAGAAGGAATTGATGGTAAGGTATGTCTTTTTGCTGATGATACTGTCAGGGTACCTGCTGTCTCTACCTCTGTGGAGGTGAGACACTTGGACGTTCTTCCTCGCAAAAGGTTTGAATCACTCGTTCCTCGCGGTTCCCTCGGTCGTTTACACGCCGGCCGCGAGGGATCCACTTCCTTTTATGACGCGGCGTTCAGTAGCCGACGTCATGACGACAACCCAACCCGATCTGTCAATCAAGCCCCAAGCACGAATGAGGATTCGTCGGGGGCGTGATTACCTGTTTAGAATCAGGGTATAAAAGAGGGCTTTCTACGTTTGTTCAATGCCCTGTCGTCGTTCTAGCTTGTCTAGTCACTCAGTGCTCTTGTATTCTGTTAGTTTCTTTGGTTTTGATCCGGCTTGTCTGTTCTACCTCGTTTACCTCTATTACCCTTTGACTCGGCTTGTCTCTCGTTTACCTGCTCTCTCGTTCCCTCGACCTCGGCTTGTCTCTAGACCATTCTTTACTACTACTTACGTTAGTCCGGCCATTCTAAGGTCCGGTATACGTACCCTGTACCTGTTTGTACTCTGCGTGTTGGATCCCTGTCCCGATCCTGACAGATACAAAGATATGTAACAGGGTTGATGTTCCAGGAGGGATAAGCCAAATGGCAAATGATTTAGGTAAACTAGAAAAATGGTCAGAGTTGTGGCAACTGACATTTAATGTGGATAAGTGCAAAATAATGCATCTTGGGCAGAGTACAGAATATTTGATTTGAGTCTCCTAACCTCAACATCTGAGGAAAGGGATTATGGGGTGATTATTTATGATGACTTAAAGGTAGGCAGACAATGTAATAGAGCAGCAGGAAAACAGAATGCATGGTTGCATAGGGAGAGGTATTAGCAGTAGAAAGAGGGAAGTGCTCATGCCATTGTACAGAACACTGGTGAGACCTCACTTGGAGTATTGTATGCAATACTGAAGACCGTATCTTCAGAAGGATATTGATACTTTAGAGAGAGTTCAGAGAATGGCTACTTTACTGGTTCATGGATTGCAGGATAAAACTTACCAGGAAAGGTTAAAGGATCTTAAAATGTATAACTTGGAGGAAAGACGAGACAGGGTGGATATGATAGAAACATTTAAATACATAAAGCGAATCAACACAGTAAAGGAGGAGACCATATTTAAAAGAAGAAAAACTACCACAACAAGAGGACATAGTTTTAAATTAGAGGGGAAAGGTTTAAAAATAATATCAGGAAGTATTACTTTACTGAGAGGGTAGTGGATGCATGAAATAGCCTTCCAGGTGAAGTGGTAGAGGTTAACAACATGAGTTTAACCCCTTAAGGACACATGACATGTGTGACATGTCATGATTCCCTTTTATTCCAGAAGTTTGGTCCTTAAGGGGTTAAGCATGTGTGGGATAGGCATAATGCTATCCTAACTATAAGATAAGGCTAGGGAATAATGAAAGTATTTAGAAAATTGGGCAGACTAGATGGGCCGAATGGTTCTTATCTGCCGTCACACTCTATGTTTCTATGTTTCTATGTTACACCTATGAGAATTTGTCTGTCATTCTTAATGATAAGGACAACAGGTTAAACAAAAATGTGTCAATATCAGGATTTGATCAGTTTTTTTTTTTGTTCAGGCACATCACATCACATCCCCAATTAAGATAACAATTAGAACTCTACATACAAAGATTATAACTACCACAAATCATTTTCTGCCAAAGCTGCTGCAGCACTAGTGCTATTCAATATAAGATCTGATTGGAGTCGGTTAAATATCAAATTAATTTACAGGCACTGTTCTTGTTTAGGAACTACTCCATGTAAAGTCTGTGCAGCCACTACCCACTCCACTAACTTATGCCCAATGAGGCCAGTCTCCTTATAATCAGTTAGCTATTGCCCGCTTTTTCAGCCAGGCCTAACAAAAGGATATGAGCTAAGCCAGGATATTGTATTCTTGGACAGAGCCAAAATCTGTAATAATTTCAATGTTGTTACTAGTGCCTGCAGATTGTTGTATGTGTGCTCTTTCTGTTTTAGAGCCCATGCGAGAACTACAGTCAACAATGCCATTCAAATAATCCTTAATGCAGGGCCAGGTGTTTGGCTTGGGAAGACTGACATTAGTAACACTTTCAAGTTACTCTTGATACTCCCATCACTGTGGCACCTGCATGCTATAAAGTGGAACGGCAAATATTATTTCACCTCTAGATTTACCTTCAGGGCTAAAAGCAATTCTAAACTTTTTGACGTTTGTGGAAACACTCTGTTGGCTACTACTGAACACATGCAGGTACCCCATTGTCACCTAGATGACTTATTAATTATTGAGAAGGGTAACACTTCACCTGCATAGCCTGGAGGCTACTAAGGCACTGCTCGAAGAGTTGGGAGTTCCCATATCTCACAAGTAAACAAAGTGTCATAACATCAAGCTGACCTTTCTTGAAGCCAGTCTTGCAGGGGGAAAACAGTCCATGAATTCTCGAATGCATTGGTCTGTGTTTAAGGCAAAACTCCCGCACTTGGAATGAGCTTCAGTCCCTCCTGGGCTTGCTATGCATATTTTCCCACAGTAATGGTCATTTATTTCCCCCTTGTTGTCATCTACCAGAGCTTCCCAACCATGACTCTAGGGTCATATTTTCCTTACTGTATTCTACCAGAGCTTCCCAACAATGACTCTAAGGTTTCACTTCACATGCTATAGCTGACCTCTTGATGTGGCAAGAATTTCTTGTAATCTGGAATAGGAAATCCATGTTTCTCCACACACTATCTGTAGACTTATCCATAATATTAACAGAGGCTGCAGCTTCTTTTGGCTTTGCAGCAATTTTAGGGATTTTTTGTTTCAATACTCCTGGCTCCCAGAAACTGAGAATGGACAGCCTTTTAAGACACTTAAGCCTTATTCAAAATGTATCCCATTGTAGCAATTGCTTATGCGTGGGGTCACCTGGAAGGATAAATCAGTAACTTAGCAGCTTGTAACATCATTAACAAAGGGCAATTATAGTACCTTAAATCATGAGACTAGCAAGGAAGCTCAAATGGTTAATTGCTCCAAACAGTTTTACCTTGTCTGAACTCATATCCTGGGGGTTTAAAATGCATCTGCTGATGCCCCTTCATGTTTTAGATTTATTTGTACAGAACTCGAATAGTGCACACAAAAAAGTAAGGGAGTATTCCACCTGGGAATGATTGGTGAACTCATCTTGCTATTGTCTGTGCACTTCCTTAAAGGGACACTCCAGGCACCCAGACCACTTCTGCTCATTGGAGTGGTCTGGGTGCCAACTCCCACTACCCTTAACCCTGCAAGTGTAATTATTGCAGTTTTTTATAAACTGCAATAATTACCTTGCAGGGTTAAGTCCTCCCTTAGTGGCTGTCTACTAGACAGCCACTAGAGGTCACTTCCTGCATCATAGCACAGATTATCTGTGCTAGAGCGTCGCTGGACGTCCTCACGCTGTGTGAGGACCTCCAGCGTCACTCTATTCTCCATGGGGAAGCATTGAAATTCATTTTCAATGCTTTCCTATGGGGTGCGCCAATGCGAATTAGGTCTCCTCGGCTGGTGGGCGGGATCAGTCTCGCCCACCGGCCGACGGAGGAAGAAGGTGGAGCGGCGGGGGAGGAGCAGGCAGCGACGTGGGACATGTGACAATGATGGTAACAATGATAGCATATAAAGTAAAGAAAAATAATATGAATTGAATACAATCACTTAAATTGCCCTATGTATTTCACCTGAATGCTCAGACATTCTCAGGGGCATCATAAGGTCCACAGTAAAAGCAGCATGATTTGTAATTTGTTCACAAAGTCTATTTAAATTCCTTCCAGCCAGCCTACAGATCACCATCATCCAATCCAAACTTGAAAATTCACCTGAAGTCCATTAAATCACAGTGCAGCACTTTTCTTTAAGTTCCACACAATAATGGAACACATCCCTTAATGGAACACATCCCAAATGAAACACATATGTATTGTATTTATGTCATTTCCTTTTTGGCTTCCAGGTATCAGGATTAAAGCAGTTGGAATGCTCGAGCTTTCCACTCACATAACGTCTGTGTGTTACTCTCCGTCTCCCTCCATAGTTGCATCATTTCCTTTGTGTTCTTTTGATATCAGTGTTCATCACATCAGTTGGAATGCAGATATGTTCCATTCATATTATCTCTCTCTTTTTCCATAGTGGGGCTCTTTGAAGAACGCCATGCGTTCCATATTCTCGGAACTTGCATTCAATTAAGACCATCAATAAATACATCAAATTGAAAGATAATTAATTTAAATATCAAATTGCCTGCTTAAAATGTGTATAATGAATTACTATTATTATTATTATAATTATTGTAACAAGGATATACATTACCTTTAAAAGGGGTACAGTTTGTGTATGACTCAGGGTATCAGTATATGTGTTTTTAGTGTATCAAAACCACATACAGCCAGCACACAAGATATAGAGCCAACACATTCATCATCTACATACAGCACACATGAATACATACAGTTAATACACACCACACACACATGACACAGCCATCACACACGACACACAGCAAGCACACACTAAACACCAATGACAGACAGCGAGAACTCACTGCGCATACAAGACACACAGCAAGCACACACTACACACAAATGATACACAGCAAGTGCGCACCACATGTAGATGACACACAGCAAGTGCACACTACATGCAGGTGACACACAGCAAGCATACCCTGCACACAGAGGACATACAGCAAGCACACACCACACACTATGAAAAAGGGGGAGACACTCACAGGGCTTGTTGCAAATTAAATCCAAATGGCATAACTGAAGCAAAAATGAACTCTTTTAGAGAATTTTTCCACATCAGCTATTTTTGCCTACATTTTCATTTAAGAATGATATTGTTGAAATTCAGTTCAGCAAATAATCCTGTAAATGCCCAGACCTCTTGGAAGGGGTTCCAATCTTTTACTTAAAATAATTTTGTGTCAGGACAAGAAGATTGTCATGTGGGGCAATTAGATTAAGGTATCACTTTAGCTCCTTGGCCAAGTAGATTTTTAAGAAAATCCACAACCCTGGTGTATATATATACATAGATTGCAGCAATCAAACACCAACTAGTAGTTTCCTCAAGCAGGCAGTCTTTATTTAGGATCAGTGAATAGCAACATTTTGGCCCTCAATCAAGGCTTTGCCAAGCCTAATATATATATATATATATATATATATATATATATATATATATATATATATATATATATATATATATATATATATATATATATATATATATTTATTTATGTATATATATATATTTATATATATATATTTGTGCTCAGAATTTAATACGTAATAGATAGTATCTGTGAGAGCAAAGTTGGTTGTTGTGTGCCGAAACCAACGTACGAGTGGGCCTGTAAATAAAAGAGGGCCCACCAAGGAGAATGTATTTGTAACAGAGTGTAGGTGGGTGAGGACAATCAGCTGAACGGCAGAGGTGAGTAGGGGTTGGGAGTTTAAGTAGGGGACTTACTCCTCCCACAAATTCAGGCCTAATGGCCTTTCTACTTGTGCTCGGAATTTAATACGTAATAGATAGTATCTGTAAGAGCAAAGTTGGTTGTGGTGTGCCGAAACCAACGTACGAGTGGGCCTGTAAATAAAAGAGGGCAAAAGATACATTCAAGAAAATACACACTTTATTGCATTTTACATGACCAAGTTCCTGAAAGCTTGACAAAGCTCTTTTTTCCGGTTGTGGAATATATGCATGATATATGGAGGATTTCCATCAACCCAGTCTCTTGATGATGTGGACTGGTGTGTTTGTGCTAGAGGCTAATGAGGCGGCTCCTATGCGGAAGGAGTGCCCGGAGAATGCAGCAGGGTTGAATCCAAGCTTAGATATCAGAGTTCTGACAAGTGACATGAATTTTGCCGTGGTAAGCGGGTGCCCTTGTAGTGATAAGAGCGGAGAGTCTGGTAGGTGTGCGTGATGAGTTAACCGTAGGTGGTCTAGTACCTTGACCGGACACCAGGCATTATCAGTAGGGAAGAGAGGAATTATAGTAGGGTGTAGTGACTGATTGGTTTTAGTTGTAGGGATCGTAAGTAGGTAGTGATCCTCTATCTTAGTGAGGTGTGATGTTTTAAGGCTTTGCGTGATATCTCCTTGACAAACCACGGTGAGCTCTCTAGGTCTGAGAAAACCATAGAAAGCGAGATATATAGCTGATTTGATCACCGTATTTGTGTTGAGATCGAACGGGGCTTTGTCAAGGAGATTGGCCCATCTATAGGTAATCTAGTGATAGTGAGTGGAGGTGAAACCTTAGATATACCTTTCAAAACCTTTTTAATGGGATATGATAACAAGAAAGGAGTGTTGTTAGGAAAATTAGTGAGGCTGTGGTGCTGAACCCCGGTGAGGTAAAGTTTAATGGTGTTATGAGAAAGCTTAAGATGTAGGTGGCAGAAAGAGGCAAAAGCCACCATGGTTTGAATAGAAAAGTCACCCAGTAGACCGAATTCTGCGGTGAATTTGTTAAATATGGTAAGTGCCCTATTATAAGTGATAGCAGTGTTGGGTGATAGTGCTTGGTGAGTGAGTGTTCTAGCGTGATGCATGAGTGTGCTTAATCCAAGATTAGTTGAAACCGTGGTGTCCTGGATGGCTGTTGGTGAGCCGTTGGGAGTGCCTGAGAGAATGCCTGGAATTGAGAACGAGAAAGAGCATCAGCGGCCGTGTTGTGAATACCCGGGATGTGAAAACATACTAAGTGAAACTGACCGGATGCTGCCAGCCAGGTCAGCTTGCGAACCAGCCGCATGATGGTCAGGGATGATGAGCGCCCTTTGTTAATGATTTTGCAAGCCGCCGAGTTATCTGAGTAGCATTTTACTGCCTTGCCGGACCAGAGATGATCCCAGGTGTGTGCAGCCGCCACAATGGGATAAATTTCGAATAGTGCTGAGGTCTCCCTGAATCCTGGCAAGGCATCCGTCTCAGTGGGCCAGTGACCCCGAAACCAGTGGTTCCCGAAAATGGCTGCAAAACCAGTGTTGGCTGCGGCGTCTGTGTGGATGATGGGTGAAGAGGTGGAGAGAGTGGGGATAAACATGGAGATACCATTCCATTCTGCCAAAAACTTCCCCCACATAGCTAAGTCAGCCTTGACGTGGGGGTCCAAAGAAACTGGGCAGGAGTCCGGCACTCCGTGGAGCAGGCAAAGAAGTCTGGATATAAAAGACCTTCCCTGCGGTATGATGCGTATGGCAAAGTTCAGGGATCCCAGAAGGGACTGAAGTTCCCTCCTGGTGCAAACATCATTCCGCAGGAACATGTCTATCTCCCCTCTCAATCGTGACAGTTTGTCATGGGGAAGGCTAGCTCTGAGGTTAACAGAGTCCAGCTCTATCCCCAAAAAGGTCAGTTTAGTTGTGGGGCCTATTGTTTTAGATGGGGACAAAGGAACTCCAAGTGTGGAAAATAGTGCTGTAGTACTGCTGATAGCGGTGGGTGTTTGTGACCCTGGCTCAGTAGGATCTGCTTCGGTGGGACAAAGGTTGGCCATGTGGGATGTAGAGTTACATATGGCACAAGCTGGGGGCCTGAGTCCAGCGAAGTGGTGACAGAATAGTTCTGTATCCATCTGGACCCAGTTAATTCTTACATTAAACTGCTTCAGATGGGTCGCTGCCATCGCTGATACTGACTTGTGGTAGTCGTAGAAAGAGGAGCCCCCGTACTTGATGCCTAGATCCACCACCTTGTGAAGATAGAGGTCTAACTCTTCTCTCCTGTGGGGATATACCGTGCAAATGACGTCGCGGTATATCCCGAAAGCTATCACGAACTGGGGGATAGAAAGTTTTTTATTAAGCACTACTGATATGTCACCGTAGTTGTATGCCTTGTTCTCAAGTATATCCTGAGAGGCTATGAGCAAAGACACCAGACGTCCTTCCCGTCTAAGACGTCCTTCCCGTCTAAGATATCTTTCCTGATAGAGTCTGGGACGGAGTGTGCTGGTGACTCAAAGGGTGTTATGGCTGTGCCTGGTGCTGGAGAGGGGAGTATGGGGGGGCATGCTGGTATGGCGGGTACCGCCATGGTGGAGACTGGGACGCCCGGTGTAGTACCTGGGAGGAGATGGCTATTAAGGAGGAGATGGCGCTCTCCACCTTGGATAGCCTGCTATTAAGGTTCTGTAGGTTGGCCAAGATTGCTGCCAGGGTATCCTGGGTGGCCGTGCTGGTGCTTGGTGGTTGTCCTTGAGAGCTAGTGCCTGGCCTAGGCTCGGGGGCTTGGTGGGTAAGCAGCCTGTAAAGTTCTGCCTTTCTAGCTGTGGCTGGAAAGGGGATTCCCCTGAGCCTAAACTCGGCCGTACTTTGGGAATAGTCCATGCTCTCAAGGACGTGGGGGTTTATAGAGTGAGCGATTCGCCTGGAGACTCGGGTCTGATTGGCGTGAATGGTGTTTCTTCTGTCAATTCTTCGATGGGGATTGGTTCTTGGGACATTCTAAAAAGGAATGATTATGTGAAAGATATATTAGAAGGGGAGTAAGGAAAGTTGTGAGTGATATGAGGGGTGGTGTATTAGGAAGAACTGGACTGTAATGCTAATGCCGAAGCGAAAAACGTATCTGTTGAATTTTTGGGTAGGTGAGGCCCTGCTAATGCCAAGTGGCGGTGAGAGGCTCTACCTATGATTTGGCTTATGAAGTTGTGGCCACAGATGTGGTGGCGGGGTGTTGGCCTCTCGGTGACTGTAAAGAGAATTCAAAACGTGTAGCCGTGACAGGTGAGGCCCTGACTAGAGCCCTGTAGTAGGGCGTGCGAGTCATATAACTATGATTTGGGCGTGGGGCCGTACCTCCTTGTTGAGGTGGGGTGGGGGTGGATGGCCTCGCGGGACCGTTTTTTCCTGATAGGGTGAGCTAAGGCATTAGCCTAGACCCTGTAGCCAGTTCGATTGTATACTTAAGGATAAAATGAGAAGTCTGGAGTGGTGTGTGGATACTAACCTTGACTGGTTGTAAATGGTATCTGGCACCTTCTGGTAGTAATAAGTGTGGTGAGTCTTGTCTGCTGCTGTCCTTGAGGAAGAATCCTGGGGATTTAAGACAAATATTTATGTATATCGTGGTGGTGTATGGTTTGTATTGAGTTGGTTGTTAGGGGCGCAACGTGAGATCCTGCATTGAGGGATCTTGAAAGGTTTGGTATGCGATTGGGACAATTTTGAGTTTAAGGGAGAAGGCTGAATGAGGCCTTGGCGTGGCTACTGGACGTACATGGGTAAGGACGTAAGTACCTGATGGTATGGCTGAGTACCGGGTCAGGTTTTGGTGTTTTTCCGAGCCTGATGGCAGTATGACAGTATGTCTCGATAGAGAAATAGTAAAGAATTAACGTACCGTGGGCGTAAGCCTGTGAGAAAATTGTAATGAAATCGAGACCGCGTGAGGTCTTGTATGAAATGTTTTAAAAAGAGTAGCAAACTATACCTTGATTTGACGTACGGAAACTATGTTAAGCGTAACTGGTTAACTGTGTAGAACCGGTGGAGGCCTAGAATAATACTGGAGCTAAGGATTAATCAAAGAAAATTTCAATAGTTAACGACAGATGTGACGGTATGTAATAAATCCCAATAGTTTAATTGAAATTGAGGCCTAGACTTAGATGAACCAAAGTGAGAAAATACAATACCTGTTCCTGTAATAAAAGACCTTGAAATAACAACTTTAGCGCAGGAAAGCGTCACACCGATGCAATCTGTAAAGCCAAAACATGTGACAGCGTGATTATTTGGAAAAGATGTAGTAGATAGTAGTGGATTTAACTATATTCTAGATATTCTAGAAGATCGTGTTTAATGAAATATTCTAGAAGATCGTGTTTAATGAAATAATATCTGTATGTCGGGTTTGAATATGGTTGGTGAATAGTTTAGAAAATAGTTTATTTATATTTGTGACATGTGAAGTCTATAAGAATTATTTAAAAAGGATTTAAAAACGTGGGTTACTAGTTAATTAGGTGTATGGAAAAACCGTATGTTGTAAATAATTGTAGAGATTAAAAATGTTTTAAATATTTTAATCCGGCCAACACAGGTAGAAAAAAAAAAAGGCTGGTAGTTAGACCTGATTGTATAACCACATACTGAAATGTAGGTATCAGCAGTTAACTGACCGAACAGGGAATATACGTTTATAGAATTTGTGTAAATGAAATTCGTGTATTTCTTTAGCAAGGTTTAAAAGAATGTAACCGTAATATGGATTTGTACATAGCGTTTGTTTTAACCATACGAATAGATCGGTACTGAATGACCGAACGGCAATATGGAAATACAAAGAATAATATGAGCGTTATACTTTATATATAGATTCGGTAGTTTCTGTACGAATATGTGAACGATGCGTAAGTGTGACGAGCGTTCGTCCGTTTTGGTGCGAACGCTGAATACGTTTAAAACGAGCATAGATTCGTGTAAAGAAGATAGAGGGAGCCTACCCATAAGTTTTTAGGCCCGAATGGAGGGAAATAGCCGAACGCTATTTCCCTCACTTAGCTTACATGAGCGTGACGGTCTCGTGACCGGAAGCCGGGTACCTCGACCGGGAGGAAAACCCGAGTGGCAGGACCTCAGAACGGACGGAGGATTGCTCTGGACTTCTTACTGCAGGAAACAGGAGCTGTTCTGGCAGGAAGCATGGACCGGAAGTGTTGGTTGCTATGGTTATCACTTTCACAGCTTTTTACAGCCTTAATCTGATACTTAATCTATATTTTACAGGTGTATAGCACCATATATCTGAACCTAGCCCTGAACAAAATGGCATTCATCATCATTTCATTTTTATTTTTTTATTATCATTTATTTATACTTTTCTTTAGCCAATATAACCCTATCTTTCTGGCATATTTTAATAAAATAGACAACAAATTAACTGGATAAAAACTTGAAACTAACTTTACATTATATAGCTATCAACATGAAGGAAGATTAATGTAACAACTAAAATAAATTATGTTGGCAATAAAAATGTAATTAAATAGTAAGCCTCATTTTAAGAGTTCTTATTTTCAGAAATATCAGAACTACAGAAATATATTACTTGTCACATACCCAATGTTTAAAAAAGTGGATGATTGACAATTACCAAATAATCTGCTTATGTTTCAGGTCAATTGGTTGTGTACCTTTACAAAATCCTGGAGGTACCACATAACATCAGTTTATTAAAATATTACCCACCAGATCCCTCTGCAGTGATGTGGTGTCTAACCTGGTTTGCTGTTGTGACTCTCTAACCTGCTTTAATCCTTTTCATGTTCACGTTGCACAGCCTCTATTACACTTGCTATAACCCCTACAGTTTCAAGTCCCTCCTTTTCTTAATTTGGCTTCCAGAAAGTATATGACATGCTCTCCATTGGCACTTGGTATATTAACTGGGGACATGTGTTAGATTTTTTCCAATAATATCATAAATATGTTTTAATACCATAAATATTTTTATTATGTACATAATCTGATGCATACTTTTTATTGATATTTTTGATCGATTTTTTATATTTTTACATTTCACTTTTTAATATGCTTTTTAGACAGGACGTACGAATCTGTGTATACAACAGGGATATCTTATATAGATATTTTTTGTCATTATTTATTTGCACTCCTTCAGCTACCTGTGAACACCATTTGGGGATATTTTTTTGTTGTCTATTAATAAATTATTGTATTTTGGTGCAGAACATATATTTATATATGCAATCTATTTTTTAAAACTCTTTTTATGGTGAAGGAATTATCCGTATTTTGAGTATTTGTATAGGATGTTTTAGGAGCTGAATCTATCTATACTGAACAATATATATATATATTCTGTTATTACAGTTTTATGTTATATTAAGAGTGCCATGAAGTTACAATTGAATCTGTGTAATCAAACTTCTCTGTGGCTGAACTATTTCTGTTTTTAACCCCTTAAGGACCAGACTGTTTTTGCGATGTTGTACATTTGCGACCAGGCCTCTTTTTACACTTTTGTGGTGTTTGTTTTTAGCTGTAATTTTCCGCTCTCTCATTTACTGTTCCCATACAAATTATATATTGTTTTTTTCAGGACAAAAAGGTTTTTTTTTACATTCCACTATTTATATAATCTCATGTAATTTAATTTACAAAAATAAAAAAATATAATGAAAAATTGAAAAAAATAAAAAAAAATACTTTTACTTGAAAATTCTTTTACTCATCTACAAAAGTTAATGAAAAAAACTGCTAAATAGATTCCAAATTTTGTCCTGAGTTTAAAAATACCCAGAGTTTACGTGCTTTTTTTGCTTTTTTTTGCAAGTTATAGGGCTATAAGTACAAGTAGGATATTGCGGTTTCAAAACATACATTTTAAAAATTTATCAATAGTGACATTGTAACACTATTATCTATCATAAATCTCTGAATAACACCCAACATGTACATATATTTTTTAAAGTAGACTATCCAGGGTATTCAATATGGGGTATGTCCAGTCTTTTTTAGTAGCCACTTAGTCACAAACACTGGCCAAAGTTAGCGTTCATATTTGTTTGTGTGTGAAAAAAGTAAAAAACTAAATTTAACGCTAATTTTGGCCAGTGTTTGTGACTAAGTGGCTACTAAAAAAGACTGGACATACCCCATTTGCAATACCTTGGGTTGTCTTCTTTTGCACTGGTATGCTATCATGGGGGGTAATTCTCATTCCTGGGCTACGATATGCTCTCAAAGGCAATGTAACCAACCTGGCAATTTTCAATGTAAAAATATTTGACCCATATATTTGACCCTCTAACTTTCAAAAACACTATAAAACCTGTACATGGAGGGTACTGTTATACTCGGGAGACTTTGCTGAACACAAATATTAGTGTTTCAAAACAGGAAAACGTATCACAACAATTATATCATCAGTAAAAGTGCTGTTTGTGTGTGAAAAATGCAAAAAAAAGTCACTTTCACTGACAATATCATCACTGTGATATGTTTTACTGTTTTGAATCACAAATTTGTGTGTTCAGCGAAGTCTCCTGAGTAAAACAGTACCCCCCATGCACAGGTTTTAGGGTGTCATAGAAAGTTACAGGGTAAAATACAGTGCTAGCAAATTAAATTCTCTGGTCTTTCGGCCTGGGTTGTCAGGCAGGTCCCTCAAATTGCAATCAATAAAATTACTTAATTATGTAAAAATATTACATAAATATGCACAATTTAAATATATATGCATACTTATATATTTGAAGTCTATGTGTATATTTATATAATTATTTATATATATATACAATTTCATTCTAAGTGTATTTTGATATATATATATATATATATATATATATATATATATATATACATACATACATATATATTAATATCAAAATACAGTTAGAATAAAATTTCATATAGATATATAATTTAAAAAAATATATTATTATTTTTAAATTTTTTATTTAATTTAATGTACTTATTATTTGTATTTTATAATATATATATATATATAATATAATATATATAGTTATTATATATATTATATATATATATATACGTGTGTACTTAAATTATAAGTGTATTTTTATATTAATATATGTATATATTAATATAATAATTCACTTAGTATGACATTATATATATATATATATATATATAATATATAGACTATATATACACATATATAATGCTATTTATTTATTAACATTAACATTTTTTTATTTTACACTTGCAGTGAGACTGCCTGTAAGCACAGGCAGTCCCCCTGCAGGCAGACACTAGGACACCTATTGTGACCATGTGATCACTCTGTTGAGCGATCACAAGGCCCCAGGGGTCCTAATTCGCCGCGGGGAGACTGCCTGGGCTGCAGGCAGTCTCCCCACACCGGGAGCACCGCCGATCGCCGCTGTGGGAATGACGGCGATCGGGTAAGTACATCTGACCATTGTGACGGTTCAGGACCGTCAGCGGTCAGCAAAGCAAAAATGGCGATGACGGTCCTGAACCGTCACCGGTCCTTAAGGGGTTAATATGTATAGATCTTAACATGTATAGATTTTTCATGAATTTAATCTACTTACACTGAATTATATGTACATACCTTTGTTGCTATTGTTTGTATGTTTTGTATGCAACACATCAAGTGGTCCCTGCTAAGAACGGAGCAGTAACATGCTAACATGCTAACATGCTAACAGCCACTGTACTCCTGTGTGTGTTTGTAGTTTGGGGTGGAAGAGGTCTGTATGTTTTTGTGAATAAATAACAGTGTTACAATATATTGGATTTTTGTATCTTTTAAGGTACTTGCAGGTGTAACAACTTGGATTAAGGAAAGATTTTGCAACACAGACATCTGGATTTATCCTACCCTACCTCATATATTGGACTTTTAGACTTTTCCATTAATTTTTATTTTGTTTTTTTAAGTATTCATTTTACATTTTGGTCATCCCTAACTCTATTGTGGAATAGGGTTAGTCTTCTAAGCGCTTACACTTGTTTTTTCCATATTTATTTAACGCTACTTGACCACATACCACACTTTTATGTATTATTATTTTTTTTTTTATTATTATATTATAAAAAGAAAAAGAAATCACTTGGAAATGCTACATTTACAGTCATCATTTTCCAGTTAATTAAAATGCTGAAAGTGAAGCAGCAAGACTCACTCAGCTTTATATAAATAAGTCAGCTCATGTATCCATTATTAAAACCAGTTACTTTACCCCAATGATTTTCTAGCCAAAAAACTTTGGCATTGGATCTGACAAGTAAATTGCAACATGGCCAACAGCTCTAATAAACCTCGCTCTCTCTCTAGGGCTTTGTTCAGTGGACACATAGTCTATATTTAAATACAGATGACTGCATTCTGCCAGATAATTCTGCAGAAGTTTGTGCATGCTAAATATAATGTGTGAATCAAATGATATTTCAGCATATAAAACAGTATTTGAAATATATATATATATATATATATATATATATATATATATATATATATAAAAAAGGATAGAATTAACATATAACATTTCAGAACTCATGCAATATTTTTGTGGTTTTGGATAGATGGGTCTTTGATACAAAATTTCAATATACAACTTCTAATAAGACAAATGATAAAAGTACAAAATACAAAGCCTTCAGCAAGCATACTATGAAGATCATATAATTTTCTGCAGAATTTTACCATTTTCAATTAATGGCCTCATCATGAGTAATTCTTTCCAGCAGTGATAATTTTCTGCCCGATATATATACAATTGAAGAAAGCAGAAGTAAAAACGACAAACCATTACTCTAACTAAATTATCTAAAGTATTCTTTTGCAAATAGAGAACAAAGGATACATCCTGTTGGTTTGTTTTTATCCATGTCCGATATATTTTGTAGAAGCCTTTCCTCATTGCATTAAAGATTTTTTTGGTGCTAAACAAAAACAATAAAATATAATATGAAACTTGGGAAATGTACCATAAAATTATTTTTTTTAAAGTTAAGACACGCAAACAAAACTTTAAATGCACAAGTATTGAAAGTGATTTGCACAAAACATTATACAAGTAATAAGCATTTAGGCTTCAAATTAATTGTTCCAATAGTTCGTCATTATCAACAGTTTCCATTTTTTATTTATATTGAAGTTGGATTTAGCATTAAACACATACATATAGACATACAGACACATACATACAGACATACAGACAGACATGCATAGAGATGCACACACATACATACAGACACACACACACACACACATACAGATACATACATACAGACTGTATGTGTGTGTGTCTCTGTATGTATGTGTCTGTGTTTATGTGTGTGTGTGTGTGTGTGTGTATGAATGTGTCTGTGTGTATTTCTGTCGGGGCTGTGTGTATGTGTGTGTCTGTGTCTGTATGTATGTATGTATGTATGTGTCTGTCGGGGGGTGTATGTGTCTGTATGTATCTGTCTGTGTGTATGTGTCTGTCTGTATGTATGTATGTGTGTATATGTGTGTGCCTCTATGTATGTCTGTGTCTGTATGTATGTGTTGGGGGGGCACAAATTGGGGGGGGGGGGGGGGCATGGATCAGTTTCGCACTGGGGCCCCATGTATTGTGTGTATGCCACTGTCAACCCTGTTACATATGTTTTGTTTCATCAGCAAAAAGACATACCTTACTATCAAGACCGTATGAAATATCACCAATACAAATATTAATGAGAATGGGTCCAAGTACAGATCCCTGGTAACAAGACCTTGCTTTGAATATACTTCGAATATACTTTTAACACATACATTTATTTTAACATGACATGTTTTTTAAAATGTATGCATGAGATCTCTGTGAAGTGGTCTGAGTGCACTGTCCCAGTTCCCTTAATCATGAGCAAGTAATTATTGCAGTTTTTAAGAAAATGCACTAATTACCTGCTAAGGTTAACTCCACCTCTAATGGCTGTCTACCTAGTGGCATGAGGACATCCAGTGTCACCCAAAACCCCATAGAAAAACATTGAATAATGCTTTCCTATGGGGAAATCCTAATGCATGCTCATTAAGTCTCTCCCGCTGGCTGACTTCAGCGGGGGAGGAGCAAAGGCAGTCCTAAGCCAGTGCACAGAGACATTGGAGCTGGACCCAGGTAAGTGACAGAAGGGGTTTTTAACCCCTTCTGCACCACCAACAGGGCGGGTCTTGATGGAAGGGGAAGCTATAGTGCCACAAGTTTGTTTTCCTGGCACTATAGTTTACCTTTAAGGTATCACTGCTCTATACAATATTATTTGCATCAATTAGGGAAGTTTTTTTTTTTTTATAGTTGTCTTCTCTATTGGATTTCTGGCATTATGGGTTCAGGAGTAGTGGGAGAGTGAATATATCATATTTAAGGCGTAATTTATGCCACTGTATATTGACTGAAGCTAAACATACATCAGTGTTTGTTCTCTCAATATGTAGGATGATATTTATTATGCAAATCATTCATGATTTCTGTTTCTTGGAAATGGTCCTTATCTGATAACATCTAATTGGAAATCTATATTACTTCCAGCAAGAAAACGCATAACTACGTACTAGTGATTCTCTTTAGCATAATCATTATTCAAAAGACAGCTACACTGACAGTCAAAAACAGCTTGATTAAAATGAGCCACGTATTCACCTAGCTATGCATCTTATGGCATGTGATTTGTCAGAGTATGAATATATTTATAATATATAGCAAATGTGATTTTTGTAAACCACATATTCTATTTGATCTTCACAGTGACTGTGTATTGGTATAATTCAATATTTCAATGTACCATATGTACATACGCTGATTTGATTTAATCTGTTCCTTCATGTACATCTTATTAGGGGAAATAAAATAAAATTTTAAGTATGAGAATTATGTCTATTGTCTCTATAACAGTGTCATATGTTATATGTACTCACAATTAGCATGATTCGGTAAAGGAGGAGGGGAATAACAATTTAAAATAAAAAGCATTGTGGAGGAACTGTTTGGCCTATTTTCCTATTTCTAATAATGCATATGTTCAGACTTATTTATAGTGAACAAAGAACAGAGGGATGCACTCACAAACTTAAGTATTAGAAAATCTTCCATATAAATACACTTTTCTTCTAAACTTCAGAGATAATCAATTCTCAGCAGAATAAGGAGTACCTCAATCAAATAAGATAAGAAATAAAATCAACAGCATATTTATTCTGTACATAATTTAAAAATGTATAAAAGAAGCATGTAATCAACTTCACCAGTGATGAGATCACTGATACTCCCCACCCAATGCTTTTCATCATTCCATATGACTTCCTCAGGGGCCCTTTAATAGTAGAGATAAATCCTCCTCTAACGGTGCAGTGTAAAATTCCTTTTGGCAATTCCGCAATTAAATATCCCTTCCTACCCTCTCATAGGTTCCTCCTTTAATGATCCATCCAATCTCTGTGTTTTAGGTGATGTATACACTACATCTCGCCCACCAGACTTGACATTTGCAGTTCAACATTCTCACATCCTGTTCCTGTTGCGGATCATTTCTGGCCTTGGCTTCTGATATCCAGTACTCTTTTTACAATTCTTGTTTAGTTTTCCTTGGTTTTTCTGATTTTCTATTCTGTGTCTGGTTTTCTATATGCTGGGTTTTCTGGGTTCATTCCTTTTTACTGTTCCTGGAATTCCCAGTCTCCTTGATTCCTTTAAATGTTTGTTTTTTGTTGCCACACCTGCTCCTTTGCCATTTATCCTTTTATTTCAGTGGGTTCCCTGCGAGCAGTGGTCTCATTCCTCTGCTTCCTTCTTTGCAGGTAAATACTGTGTGTGTTTTGTTGTTGTACTTTTACTCATGCATATCTAGGCAGTTAGGACCCACCGTAATTGGAGTACTTTGGCACAGTGGTGGGCTGCATATATCTTGGCCATTTATGTATGTCTACATTTCCAATATTTATTACATGTATAGTACTAGTTATTTATCCTCTTGTTTTGCCTTGTATCTCTTGTCTTGTTTTATTTTGTCTTGTATTCCCAGTTCATGTACAGTTCTGTCCTGCCTTGTCCATGTCCTGTTCTTGTTCCCCTCATGTCTTGTGTACATGTTCTGGGTTCTGCTTTCTGTCCTGCACCGGTTCTGGGTTTTCTAGTCTTGTCTTGTTATCTTGTTTGGTGCCTGTTCTTGTCTTGCCTTGTTTCCAGTACTGGATACATATCTGCATATTATCAAGCTCCTGGGATCCGCAGAAGCTACATCAGGGCCCTGGTATGTGGCCGCACTAACCGTGGTGCTCAGCACGGTGTGTGGTTACCTTGCACCAGACCCTGATTGTTCATTTCCACGCTGTACTTCTACCATCATCAGGCATACATGGGTCCCGGTCTCCGGAATGCCATCCGTGACAAACATATGGCTATAGTCTAGTCCATACTGGAAATGATGCGTGCCTTTCCCTCTACCAATTCTAAATGGAGTTGCGTTCCACTTGAGATCATCTCTGAAACCATCTATGGTATTTGCATTCCACTTCATGTTTATTTTGTGTTGCTATGTTAATACATGTTTCTTATTAAGTGAACTATATATTCTGAAACATATATCTGCTAAATGACACACTGTTATGCATTGAAAAAAATGCAAATATATGCATTGTCTGAAGTTATGAGAACCAGAAACTATATAGAAAAAATTATGAGAAATATATATATATATATATATGTATGTATATATATATATGTATGTATGTATGCATATATATATATATATATATATACACTTCCCCGCAAACCCAAACGACTATTTCACACATTTAACTCTCTTCTTCACCCTGCTGTTCCTCCTCCACCTACTAACTTAACTGCCTCAAACTTTGCAACTCACTTCACTGACAACATCTCTACAATCAGAGAAGATATCTCTCATCTTTCTTCTTCCCCTTACAATACTTCCCCTAACTTCACTCCCTCTGCTGTTCTATGTTCATTCGCACCCGCTACATTGGAAGCCCCACCCCCTGCTTTCTAGATCCAATTCCCTCGCATCCTTGAAAGAATTGTGTATGCAAGATTGACAGACTTCCTCGAGTTCAACTCTCTGCTAGATCCGCTTCAGTCTGGTTTCCGCGCTAAGCACTCTGTGGAAACGGCACTGACCAAAGTATCCAATGATCTACTCGCTGCAAAATCTCGTGGTCACTACTCTATCCTAATTCTCCTTGACCTGTCTGCGGCTTTTGACACTGTTGATCATCAACAGCTTCTTCTCATCCTCCGCAATATCGGTCTAAGAGATATTGCTCTCTCCTGGTGCTCCTCCTACCTCTCCCAGCACTCTTTCAGTGTTTCTTTCTCTGGATCTGCTTCTTCTCCCCAACTCCTCTCTGTTGGTGTCCCCCAAGGTTCAGTCCTTGGTCCCCTACTGTTTTCCATCTATGCTGCCTCCCTTGGTAAACTCATTAGCTCCTTTGGCTTCCAATATCATTTCTATGCAGATGACACACAAATCTACCTGTCCTCTCCTGATCTCTCCCCGTCCCTCTTGACTAGTGTCTCTGACTGCCTCTCTGCTGTTTCTAACTGGATGGCTGCCCACTTCCTTAAACTAAACCTCTCCTTCAAGCCTCATGTTCAATCTATCACCAAATCCTGTCATTCCCATCTCAAACACATTGCGCGCATCCGCCCCTACTTAACGCCAGATGCGACTAAGGTGTTGGTCCATTCCACTGTCCTTTCTCGCCTTGACTACTGTAATCCGCTTCTCAGTGGTCTTACGTGCTCCCAACTTGCGCCGTTACAGTCCATAATGAATGCGGCGGTGAGGCTCATCTTACTGACCACCCGCACCTCCCATGCCTCACCCTTCTGTCAGTCCCTACATTGGCTTCCTATAAAATATAGAGTTTAATTTAAAATTCGGGTTCTTGCTTTCAAATCTCTACTTAATGCTGCTCCCACCTATCTATCCTCCCTTAAGTATGTCCCGTCTAGGCCCTTACGATCTGCTGAAGACTTACGTCTATCTTCTGTCCGTACTCCCACCTCTGATGCTCGCCTTCAAGATTTCTCGAGGGCTGCACCATTCTTGTGGAACTCGCTTCCCTCCTCTGTTAGATGCCCACCCAGTCTCCACTCCTTCAAAAAATTGTTAAAACATTCATAAAAGCATATCAATTAAACTGTTAATAGCTCCCGACTGATTCTTCTTCTGCAACTGTCACTAGTCTAATACAATCCTTACCTTTTTGTGTCATTTTACCCCACTCCCTCTAGCATGTCAGCTCATTGAGCAGGGCCCTCAACCCCTCTGTTCCTGTGTGTCCAACTTGTCTGGTTACAACTACATGTCTGTTCGTCCACCCATTGTAAAGTGCTGTGGAATTTGACGGCGCTATATAAATATCATAATAATAATAATATATAATAAAAACATATACAATAACTATAAAAATTCTCCACAAGGGCATTCTAATAAGTATACTACATATGTAGACATACAACTTAGGCTTTGTTTTATTGTAAAATGTTCTCACATTTGATTACTCAAGAAACTATCTTGTTTGACTCCCAGTAGGAATCTACAAGTTTTGCAATTACTGCATTTTCTAAATCATTTTTCAACTGGATTTGTTTTTTATTGTTTTTAAATTTTTGGAGCAATACTCAAAACAAGTTTAATTTAAAATTCAGGTTCTTGCTTTCAAATCTCTACTTAATGCTGCTCCCACCTATCTATCCTCCCTTAAGTATGTCCCGTCTAGGCCCTTACGATCTGCTGAAGACTTACGTCTATCTTCTGTCCGTACTCCCACCTCTGATGCTCGCCTTCAAGATTTCTCGAGGGCTGCACCATTCTTGTGGAACTCGCTTCCCTCCTCTGTTAGATGCCCACCCAGTCTCCACTCCTTCAAAAAATTGTTAAAACATTCATAAAAGCATATCAATTAAACTGTTAATAGCTCCCGACTGATTCTTCTTCTGCAACTGTCACTAGTCTAATACAATCCTTACCTTTTTGTGTCATTTTACCCCACTCCCTCTAGCATGTCAGCTCATTGAGCAGGGCCCTCAACCCCTCTGTTCCTGTGTGTCCAACTTGTCTGGGTACAACTACATGTCTGTTCGTCCACCCATTGTAAAGTGCTGTGGAATTTGACGGCGCTATATAAATATCATAATAATAATAATAATATATAATAAAAACATATACAATAACTATAAAAATTCTCCACAAGGGCATTCTAATAAGTATACTACATATGTAGACATACAACTTAGTTTTTGTTTTATTGTAAAATGTTCTCACATTTGATTACTCAAGAAACTATCTTGTTTGACTCCCAGTAGGAATCTACAAGTTTTGCAATTACTGCATTTTCTAAATCATTTTTCAACTGGATTTGTTTTTTATTGTTTTTACATTTTTGGAGCAATACTCAAAACAAGTTTAATTTAAAATTCAGGTTCTTGCTTTCAAATCTCTACTTAATGCTGCTCCCACCTATCTATCCTCCCTTAAGTATGTCCCGTCTAGGCCCTTACGATCTGCTGAAGACTTACGTCTATCTTCTGTCCGTACTCCCACCTCTGATGCTCGCCTTCAAGATTTCTCGAGGGCTGCACCATTCTTGTGGAACTCGCTTCCCTCCTCTGTTAGATGCTCACCCAGTCTCCACTCCTTCAAAAAATTGTTAAAACATTCATAAAAGCATATCAATTAAACTGTTAATAGCTCCCGACTGATTCTTCTTCTGCAACTGTCACTAGTCTAATACAATCCTTACATTTTTGTGTCATTTTACCCCACTCCCTCTAGCATGTAAGCTCATTGAGCAGGGCCCTCAACCCCTCTGTTCCTGTGTGTCCAACTTGTCTGGTTACAACTACATGTCTGTTCGTCCACCCATTGTAAAGTGCTGTGGAATTTGACGGCGCTATATAAATATCATAATAATAATAATAATAATATATAATAAAAACATATACAATAACTATAAAAATTCTCCACAAGGGCATTCTAATAAGTATACTACATATGTAGACATACAACTTAGGCTTTGTTTTATTGTAAAATGTTCTCACATTTGATTACTCAAGAAACTATCTTGTTTGACTCCCAGTAGGAATCTACAAGTTTTGCAATTACTGCATTTTCTAAATCATTTTTCAACTGGATTTGTTTTTTATTGTTTTTAAATTTTTGGAGCAATACTCAAAACAAGTTTAATTTAAAATTCAGGTTCTTGCTTTCAAATCTCTACTTAATGCTGCTCCCACCTATCTATCCTCCCTTAAGTATGTCCCGTCTAGGCCCTTACAATCTGCTGAAGACTTACGTCTATCTTCTGTCCGTACTCCCACCTCTGATGCTCGCCTTCAAGATTTCTCGAGGGCTGCACCATTCTTGTGGAACTCGCTTCCCTCCTCTGTTAGATGCCCACCCAGTCTCCACTCCTTCAAAAAATTGTTAAAACATTCATAAAAGCATATCAATTAAACTGTTAATAGCTCCCGACTGATTCTTCTTCTGCAACTGTCACTAGTCTAATACAATCCTTACCTTTTTGTGTCATTTTACCCCACTCCCTCTAGCATGTCAGCTCATTGAGCAGGGCCCTCAACCCCTCTGTTCCTGTGTGTCCAACTTGTCTGGTTACAACTACATGTCTGTTCGTCCACCCATTGTAAAGTGCTGTGGAATTTGACGGTGCTATATAAATATCATAATAATAATAATAATAATATATAATAAAAACATATACAATAACTATAAAAATTCTCCACAAGGGCATTCTAATAAGTATACTACATATGTAGACATACAACTTAGGCTTTGTTTTATTGTAAAATGTTCTCACATTTGATTACTCAAGAAACTATCTTGTTTGACTCCCAGTAGGAATCTACAAGTTTTGCAATTACTGCATTTTCTAAATCATTTTTCAACTGGATTTGTTTTTTTATTGTTTTTAAATTTTTGGAGCAATACTCAAAACAACTAATTTCTTAATATTGTCAACTTTCTTGGGTTATTGGGTATTTCTCTGCTCAACACAAGATCCTCCAGCAGCATTGGTCATTATTTATCCTAAATTTGTTTTACTTTTAATGTTCTGAATTATACTGTGTACAAATGCAAATTTTGAATAATCTCTCATTTTCTAAAACACTCTAATAGTTTTTCCACTTGTAATTATATTTCTTGTCAATTTTTTTTCTTTGCAATCACTGACTGTATTTAAAATCAGTTAGCATTGAACAGTTTCTCTGAAGTCTCATGAACTGACCGCTTGGAATACCCATAAGCTAGCATTTGTTATGTCAGCTTTCATGATGTACATCTATTGATATCTGTTTGCTTAAAATAGCATCTTGATTGTATAATTTTTTTCTTCCACAAACAAGGTTAGTCCAATAAGTCAATTCATGATTTATTGAGGGATCCTGAAAATGTGACTGTTTGATATAAATTACATAATAATTATTTAAAAGATTATTCTGTACCTCTCCATCATCTATGAAACATTCCCATAGGACCAGGCTTGCTCCTCAGGAAGATTCTGTCCAAATAAGGTTATCTGCAATATCTCCAACATATATGTTGGCATAACTGGGAGCAAACTTGGTATCCATGGTGGTTTCTACTAGCTGAATAAAAAGAATTACCATCAAATAAATTATGTTCCAGGATAAACTGGATATCATACAAAATAAATTCTCTAAAGAGAAGTGGAGCCCTCTTTGTCCCTCTCCATTTTCTTTTTTACTACTTCTAAACCTAGGTAAATATTAGTTACAGTGAAGGCAATTGGTGGAAAAAGCCCAATAGAAAGAGGAAAGTGTGCAGTCATCCAATGTTGCTTTAAATTGTGTTTTTATTTATTGGCATGTTGGTGCTGAGGAAAATATATTCCAGGGGTAGGCAATTTTCGCAATTCCAAATGTTGTGGTCAACATCTCCTCCAATGCTTTGATAGCATATAGCAATAAAAGCATTATAGGAGACGTAGTACACAATAAAGATACAATAAATAGAGGAGATATTTTCTGTATGGGGTTTACTACTACAATATGACCTACAGAAAAAATGGGTTATGAGTGCAATGCTCCAACGCAGCACACATACAGGGGCTAGCGAGAGAATGAGAGGATTTGCTGCCTGCCGAAAGTATAATATGGAGTCTCCCAGGCCCCCTCTTTACTATACATGCCAGCAAGCTGCACAGTGCCACCGGACCTCCAGGGAATGTAGTTTCACCCCTAGCCACAGTTAAGAGGCAGTGAGGGGGAAATAAACTAAAATATAAGAAGAAAAATACTACTCATCCCCACAAATTCATACAAACACACACTACATCCTGTACACAAACACTGCATCCACTTTACACACACTCTGCACCCACTATACACACACACAGACCCACACACTGCATCCTCTGCACTTACACACACTCTGTATGCACTATCCACTAACACACATTCACTGTATCCTTGTGGGTGGACTTTGTGGTTGGAGTGAGAAAGAATGTAACTAGTGTTGATTTAGCTGCTTTAGTTGTATCAATACTTCACTTATGAAGCCTTACAAGGCTGACACGATTGGCTGGGTTTGCTGTATCTCTCGAGCAGAGGGAGCTGGCCTGCATTTTATATCTGGACCATACTTTTGAGTGGGATTAGTCTGATATGCAAAATATTAAGGTTCTATCTGTAATGGCACAAGATGAGCTAAAACCAGCTTGAGAACTGAGCGGGGGCTCACCAAAGGGCATGCTATTTGACTTATTGACAATTCTCTGTATTCTCTTACACCATGTTTTAGTTTCTGTTCCTGATTTTGTTCATGCCAGTAGATTTGCCCCGTTGAATGAAGATGTTAAGAATGTCAGCTTAGACATTTCTGTACTTGGGGAACTAACAGCTTCTCTGCACGATTAATGCTGTGAGGCTGATACATTATATGTTTTTGATGACCATGTGATCAAAAAAATCATTGCCTATTTGCCTAAATATTGAAACCTATATATCGTTTCTACTAATTACTTATTTTGGATTATGAGCTCTTGGTATTGTACCACAGTGGTCTACAGCAAGTTGAATTCCTGTGTGCAGTACAATTTTATTTATATAGCTCATATAATGTGAATGTAATCTGTGGATGGAGTGGATGAAAGGCTAAAAAAGTTGTTGAGGTAAGGGACTTTATTACTAAGAGAAGAGAAGTGATAATTTGATTTTATTACCCTCTTTAGTGTATTTATCCCCCCTTTACTATGTATTGTACCCTCTTGTTTGTCTCTTATAACCCACCCTGTGTATCACTTTCTTTCCCCAGCTCCTTTGGGTGCCCCCCCTCCATTCTTTTTGCATGTCTCTTTCTTCCCCTCCAGCCCTTTCTGTGGCTCTCTCCCCATATTCTGTGCATTTAGTGTCTTTTTCCATGTGATATAAACATAGATATATAGCAACACACAACCATACAGGCACACAGTCCCAGAGACATACAGGCACACAATCAAACAAATACACAACCATACAATCTACACATACAGGTACAATGTCATACAAACACAGACCTACAGACACACACAGAGATGTTTAGACACTGTCATACAAACACAGTCATGCAGAGCAGGGGCAGATCCAGCGCCTTATCTCGGGAATAGCATTGGCTTGTAGTGGCTGTAATTGAAAAATTAAGGGATATAGTAAGGGGCAAGGGGCTGTAGTGGGGGACAGGGGCTGAAATGGAGGGTTTGGGCTGTAATTGGGGGGTTAGGAAATGTAGTCAGGGGATAGGGGCTGAAGTAGGTTGATGGATACAATTTGGAAAAGGTGCTGTAGTGTAGGTGAAATGGGTTGCAATTAGTTATTGTTATTGGGGGCTGTTATTAGGGGCTGTAGTGGGGGATGTTATTGGGCTGTGGTCTTGAAGGGACACAGGCTGAGGAAGAGGGACAGGGTCTGAGGAAGGGGAACAGGGTCTGAGAAGGGGAATAGGGGCTAAGGAAGGGGGTCAGGGGCTAAGGAAGGGGGTTAGGAGCTAAGGAAGGGGGTTAGGGGCTAAAGAAGGGGAACAGGGGCTAAAGAAGGGTGGCAGGGGCAAAGGAAGGGGGACAGAGGCTAAGGAAGGGGGACAGAGGCTAAGGAAGGGTAATAAAAATAAAAAGAAAAACAGGGGGGCGGAGCCAACAGCCAACTGAAGCAGACGTGCATCAACAGAGCTCCATAACCAAAAGCCTGAAAATTGCAAATTAAATGACCAAAACTCAACAATCTTAACCCACAATACAATATCCCGAGATGGGAAAGAAATCCAGACACCAGGGGGCCACAAAACCGACGGGGGCTCACGATATCGGAGCACTTCTCCTCCATCCTGTAAAGACCGCAGCAGTTCCCGCGCCAAACCATAATGGCGACACGGCCTCTGCCTCCACCGGAAAGCAGATTCTCGATGAGTTAGACAACTTCCCTGGCACAGGGCGATTACACAGCATATCCTCAGACAAAGACAACGAATTGCCCTCCACTAAGGGAAACATAAAAACCCTCCTATGCAATATCTGCTTCCTCTTCGCGGCGGACATAGCAGTTCTGAGGGAGGAGATCCTCACCGTGGAGAGGCGAGTTAAGAAGACAGAGGTGGACTCGCAAGGCCTCACCGCGTGGTGCATACAATTAGAGGCCCAAAACGCAGAGTTACATTGTAACCAGACCCTGCTCACCTCCTGCCTGCATGCGGTGGAGGACCGGCACAGAAGCCGGAACATAAAGATAAGAGGGACCCCGAAACAGTGACCCAGGACGACCTACCTCCGTATATCGGACGACTCCTCACCTCCTTACTCACGCCACAACAGGCAAAGACGGTCCTAACAGACGGGGTCTACCAAATCCCGAGAGCCGCCAGAGCCCCAGCGGACATACCGAGAGACATAATCCTCCAATTTCAATCACGGTCGGCCAAACAACTCTCATGGCGGCGGTGAGGGGGAAGGCCACCCACCTCTTCGAGACAGCCAAGCTGTCATTCTTTCAGGACCTATCTAGGCCTATGCTGCTACGGAGGGCCCTCCTCAAACCCCTGACTGTCGCTCTCCGCCAAAACACAATCTGGGCATTCCCCAGAAGCCTGATCATCACCCACAGGGGCGCAACTGAGTCTATTTCCGACCCCTCGGAAATAGACTCAGTGCTGGCAGCACTGGGCCTACCGCCACGACAGGAACAAGCTACCACTGATCGGAAGCCAAAGTCCCACCACACCTGGGATGTAGCAAACGTCAGACCGTTTCAGCCTGCAAACACCGCCTCGTCCTCCATTGTTTATAAGGCGCAGCGGGTAAACTGGCACCTAGCGGACACTTGAGAGTCATGGCGAGAGACAGGTACCTGAATTACAAAAGACCCTCAGGCAGGACTAATTAAAAGTTGCATTTTGATTATTGTCTTACTCCCGTTTCTAATTGACTTGATCCCTGGACAGACTTTAACATGCACTCACTGCACCGGAAAAACATCCCCAGCAGAAGACGGGCACAAGCTAGTCAGACACCCCAGGAACATATGTCTCGTCCTCAAGCCACAGGAGGATGCAACGTACCCGGCCTGGCACTGAACTTTTTTAAATAGGCCATTAGTAACATTAGAGGGCAGAGGAGCGAGACTATCCTCGCATCATCCACAGCAATTCTTTAATTAGGCTTATATCGATAACCGTTTAGAATACCTGCTTTCTTGCCCATGTTTTAAGCCTGTTTTGAACTATTTGTTTTGTTTTGTTTTGGCACAAAGCTAGCCCTAACCAGACACCAGAGGTGACTTTAAGCTACTACCAAGTGTCAATCTCATACCAGCCAAAAGCGTCTGAATGCCTCATACCCCATAGATCTAGCCAGGACAGGCCTAAGGTTTTTTATGGAGTATCTATGCACACTGCTCTACGGTCTGTCTTGTTGTACACTGACAGCTGAAATGTAAGTTTATATGTCTGGTCACGATGCAAGCTCAACCTGTCCAACTACGGACACAGTCGATGCGAGCATGGTTTATTAACCTTGATAATTAGTACAGTATCCCTTTGTGGCCTCACCTTATGTTTAGACTTTACTAGATCTTAACATCCTGTCACCTACTTAATTTTAAGTGTATCATTAATATACATACTGCACGGGCTGATGGCCCGGCGAAGTCACCCGATGACATGGGCACGACCTAGTGACACCACCAGCCCTACGGCCTTCATACCCTAAATCTATAGAGCAACACCTACTTATGTATCACACATGCATCAGCTATAATTACAGGGTATGCTATGAGATTGCAACTTAACTATACTACACAACCGCTACTAAATAACATACAATTAAAACTACTTTGACAATATAACAATATAAAAGGTTAGTTAAGCCTGTTATCTATACATATAATAAATGCATAGACCAACATGTGACCTAGCCACTTAAACGCGTTTACAGACATATATGTTGAATCAAACACTGCTTAATGATGTTCATCAAATTACAAAAACGTGCTGAGTTTAATTATACCACGAAAATGTTTTTAATATGTTGCATATGAATGCGTCTGTTATGGCTATTGTTTCTACACAGACACTGTTGTAAATCCTTGCACGACAAAAAAAAAGAATAAAAAAAAGAAAACAAATAAAATAAAGTGTTTATTGAGTCTTACCTTGGGCCAGGGAGGGGTGGGCAGGAGCCAGGAGCCTGTCTCCCAGCAGCCAGCCAAAACAGAGCAGCCAGTGAAGTTGGCTTCTCCTGATGATGTAATAGGAGAAGAACAGTGGAAGTCACGCCCCCTCCTCCTGACATCATCAGGAGTGGACGGCCGACTTCCCTGGCTGCTTAGTTTTGGCTGGCTCCAGGGAAACAGGTAAGTTGAAAAATCCGAAGAAACAAACTGAAGAAAAGAACCTCTAAGGTAGTATTTCCTGATGTTCTACATGTACCTCAGTGCTACAGTGGAAAGGCAGTGGGAGATTAAGAAGGTCAATGTGTGGTTTATGTCTTGGTGTAAAAAGGAGTGTTTGAGATTTTTAGAGTACTATACTAATTTTTTGCTTGGGTACAATCTTTTTTGCTGTGATGGATTGTACCTAAATGGAAAATGGTCTGCTAATAAAAAGCGAATTACCCAAAAAGAGCAAGGCCAGCCCCCAAAAGAACATTTTAAGTGCATTTTTGCTAAAAATGTTAACAATTAAAGCGCATTTAGAATTGCTGTCATGGCCCTCATTTACTTAGATACCCATTTCAAGTGTGAAATGGGTGCCATGTAAATAAGGACCACGGCAGAAATTCTAAATACTTTGTTCTTTAGTATTGCAATAAATAACCTATGCTTGCAGAATTGCTGGTAAATGGTTGCTGGTAGGATAAAAGTTAAACAAAATTAAACTAATATAAACAAAGTCTTCATGTAAAGAACACATTATATAGTAGAAATCAGCATGGTTTTATTAAGACAGATAAAATTAGACTAGTTTAAATGCATTCTATGAAGAAACCAGCGGACATATAGATCAGACTGTCACAGTGTGTGTGAGATCTACTTAAAGATTTCTAAAATATACAGGGATTGACAGACACACAACCATACAATCTACAAAAGACTGTGACAAATTGAATTTGAGTCTTTTCTTTTTTTTTTTTTTAAACCTAGATTGCATTGTAAATTCATTGGTAGCCAGTGTAGTTTCCTTAATGAAATATATTTTTGGTCTTAATAGTGACCATACATTCATTTTATTTAGGCTATGTAGGCTATTTAGGCTAAAAAAAAAAATTATTAATATTATACTAAAGAGGTATTATAGATGTTATTACCTTTTTACATTTTATATTGTTTTTTTAATAATATAGGTAACTTTAGGCATGCATTTTCTGCTAAATATATACTTTTAGAAATTCTACGGTTTACTAGTCATTTCAATTATATTTTTTTTAAATTAATACAAATCATGAAACCATTAAAACATATAGTTATATTAAAATAACACAAATTAATCCATAAACCATGAAAAAGTGGATTTAATTTATCTGTCAGTAATATTGAAACTTGTGCTTAAACGAAAACAAAAAAAGCATCTGTGTATACTGTGGCTTTTTAATTTTAAACTCACAATCTGCTGAGCCACCTAAACCTGGCTCAAGTTGGAGGAGAGTTTGTTGTCTTACTGGGTTCGACCTCACCCTTAAAATCATGAAATCAAATGAAATCATCATAAAAAGAACAAATTCTAATATTTAGATCTCATGGTTCTTTGCAAATATATAAAAAGTGTCACATTTGTGATGTCATATATTTACTGCAGGTTAGATATAGATATATTAACCCCTTAAGACCGCAGCCAAATGTACAAATTGTGAACAGAACAAAACGTAACCAAAACCTGGCATTTGCGCTATATGTCTGTCCAACCGTAATTCACCTCTTTCATATTAAATGCACCCCCCCTTATTATATATCATTTTATTCAGGGGAAACAGGGCTTTCACTTAACATCAAATATTTAGGTATGGAACATAATTTAATATAAAAAAATATAAAAAAATGGGAGAAAATAAGAATTTTTTTATATTTTTTTTAGTTCTACGTGACATTTTAACTGTGGATGTCAAAATACTGTTTGCTTTTACTGCAATACAATACACATATTTGTATTCAGCGATGTCTCACTTGTAAAACAGTACCCCCTATGTACAGGTTTTATGGTGTTTTGGGAAGTTACAGGGTCAAATATAGCGTGTTACATTTGAAATTGAAATTCGCCAGATTGGTTACGTTGCCTTTGAGACTGTATAGTAGCCCAGGAATGAAATTTACACCCATAATGGCATACCATTTGCAATAGTAGACAACCCCAGGTATTGAAAATGGGGTATGTCCAGTCTTTTTTAGTAGCCATTTGGTCACAAACACTGGCCAAAGTTAGCGTTAGTATTTGTTTGTGTGTGAAAAATTCAAAAAACGCCAATTTTGGCCAGTGTTTGTGACTAAGTGGCTACTAAAAAAGACTGGATATACCCCATTTGCAATACCTTGGGTTGTCAACTATTGCAAATAGTATGCCATCATAGGGGTAATTTTCATTCTTGCGCTACCATAGGGTCATAAAGGCAACATAAGCAATCTGCCGAATTTTAATGTGAAAAAAATGAAACACAAGCCTTATATTTGATGCTGTAATTTTTGAAAACACCATAAAACCTGTACATGAGGGGTACTGTTGTACTCGGGAGACTTCGCTGAACACAAATATTTGTGTTTCAAAACAGTAAAAAGTATTGCAGCAATAATATCGTCCGTGTAAGTGCTGTTTGTGAGTGAAAAATGCAAAAAACTTCACTTTTACTGGCGATATCATCGTTGTAATACATTTTACTGTTTTGAAACAATAATATTTGTGTTCAGCGAAGTCACCCGAGTAAAACAGTACCCCCCATGTACAGGTTTTATGGTGTCTTGGAAAGTTATAGGGTTAAATATAGTGCTAGCAAATTAAATTCCCTATACTTTCGGCATGGGTTGTCAGGCAGGTCCCGCTAATTGTAATTAATTAGGATACCTAATTATGTAAAATTATTACATAAATATATGTGTAGAATTAATATATGTATATATATACATATGTGTATATATACGTATATATATATATATATATAATATTTTTTAAATATTGTTATTTATATATAGGTATATATATAGTGATATATACGTATATATTTATGTATATAGATATATATATATTATTTCGTTCTAAGTGTATTTTTGATATAAATATATATATATATATTAATATCACAATACAGTTAGAATGAAATAAAACACATCTATATATTTTTTAATATTTTATTTTTAATTATTTTTTTATTTTTTTATTTATTTATTTACATATGTTTTTATATTATATATAAATATATATAACAATAATTATATATATATATATATTTAATCAGTATCAGTCTACGTGTAATTTGATATTAATATATATATATAATTATATATATATTAATATTAAAATACACCTAGACAGTGTATGTGTGTGTATGTATATGTGTATATATATACTTAGATCATATATATATCATATATATATATATGATCTAAGTATATATATATATATATATATATATTACACTTTTAACATTATTTTATCTTATTTTCAGCTAGCAGGGGGACCAACTGTCATTACAGTTAGTCCCCCTGCTGGCAATACAGAAGCCAGCTATCCCGGCCATGTGATTGTGAGGTCCTCGCAAGGACCTCACTCTCACATGACCGGGGGGGACCGGAGGAGGAAGATCTGCCGCGGGGGGGCTCCCTGGCGGTCCCACGCCGGCGACCGGGTAAGTAAGGAAAAACCGGAGGGCGTACTATTACGCCCTGCGGCATTTAGAGCCGCTTTAAAAAGGACGTAAGAGTAAGCCCTCTGGTCTTAAAGGGTTAACAAACTGTTTTTTTTTGTTTTTGTTTTTGTTTTGTTTTTTAATTATAGATAGGTACCAGAAAGATTGGGGTGAGGACTAACATGATACAACTCTCCACAGTGCAAATACAAAATAATGACTGCATCATCTACATATCTCAAATTTCTTCAGCGCAGAAACTGGAGAGATAATGTTTCCACAACTATTCCAGAGTTCACAGCTTAACATGCTAATAAGCACACACAGGCATTGTGTGTCAGGGTACCTGAGGTCTCTACCACTGAGAGAGGTAGAGACTTAGAAGTTTATCCGTCCAGAAGGGCTGTGTCCTCCGTCCCTCGCGGCTCTTCCGGCCATTTACACGCCGGCCGCGAGGGATCCACTTCCTTTTGTAACACGACGCCCAGCAGTCGACGTCATGACGCCAACCCGGACCGACCTGTCACTCAATTGTCTGGAGACTAATCAGGACTCGTCGGAGGCGTGTCCACTCTCCTGAGCCAGGGTATTTAACAGTGCTTCTTCCATTTGCTCATTGCCCTGTCGTGGTTCTAGCCTGTCTAGTCACCCAGCGTTCTTGTATTCCAGTTATCCTTTTGGTTCCGACCCGGCTTGTTTGTATTACTCTTCTTATCTCTGTTACCCTTTGACTCGGCTTGTTCCTCGCTTACCTGTCTTCTCGTTCCCTCGACCTCGGCTTGCCTTTGACCATTCTCTATATCTCCGTACGTTAGTCCGGCGATTCTAAGGTCCGGTATACGTACCTTTCTACTGTCTGTACTCTGCGTGTTGGATCCCTGTCCCGATCCTGACATTACGACAGGGCCAATGGATCCTGCAAGTACAAACAGTCAGCTTGGTCCTTCCGATCCTAGGTTTGAAGCCATGGAACACAGAATGGATCAGATGGCCCTAGCACTACAGGCGTTATTATCTCGTGCTAATAACCCACCAGAGGAGACGCGTACTACTTCTATTTCCCCTGTGAGCTCAGGTCTAGAGGTAGCCATTGTAGGTGCCTCTTCCCGTATTACCCCACCAGTACATTATGGTGGTTCACCTGAGAAGTGTCGTGGTTTTTTAAACCAGATCAGTATCCACTTTGAATTACAACCTCGCTCCTATCCTACAGATAGGGCGAAGGTTGGATTTATTATCACCTTACTCATTGAGAGAGCTCTGAGATGGGCCAACCCATTATGGGAGAATGATAACCCGTTAGTATATAATTATAATGCCTTTGTAGCTGCCTTTAGAAGAACTTTTGACCCCCCTGGTAGAAAGGTCAATGCAGCCAGATTACTTTTGCGCCTGAGACAAGAGAACCAAACACTTGTGGATTATGCACTAGAGTTCAGGTCTTTGGCGGCAGAAGTTAAGTGGAATGAGCAGGCTTATATAGATGTATTTTTGAACGGGCTATCAGATGTAATCCTTGACGAGGTTGCTACTAGAGAGCTTCCTGAAAATTTGGAGGATTTAATTTCGTTCATATCTCGCATTGATGAGCGTTTAAGAGAGAGACAGAACACTCGAGAGAGGAGCTTTAGACCTTCCTTTAAATTAGCTCCCGCATTTCAAAGGCCTGATTCCACTACCTCACTGTTTCCTGAACCTATGCAGATAGGCAATACTCGCCTCTCAGAAGAGGAGAGACAGTACAGGAGAAGGGAGGGATTGTGTATGTATTGTGGAGTCAGAGGTCACTTACGCCTGAATTGTCCTAATCGCTCGGGAAACGCCCGCACCTAAGTTTCTCTAGAGGACAGGCCTTGGGTGTTTCTATTTTGTCCTCTACTCATAACTATAAAGATCACAGGCTTCTGCTACCAGTTTCTTTAACTTGGGAGAAGGGAGTACTAAAGACCATGGCTTTGATAGATTCCGGACCTGCTGAGAATTTTATCGACCAGGCCTTTGCTACTAAACACACTATCCCATCCCAGTTAAGGGATACACCCTTGGCCATTGAGGCCATAGATGGTAGACCTTTACTTGAGCCTGTTATCTATCGTGAAACCATACCCGTTAACTTAATTGTTGGTATCTTACACGAGGAGAACTTATCGCTTATGCTTATTTCGTCCCCTTCTGTTCCCATAGTCCTGGGTTACCCATGGTTAAAGAGACATAACCCTATTATTGATTGGGAGTTAGGGGAGATACTCTCATGGGGCCAGGGTTGCCAGGAGAGGTGTTTACGGAGGGTTTCTCCATTGGGTGTAATTAACACACCAGGTAGTTCTACCCAGTCTACAGATTTACAGATACCGCCTCTGTACCTGGATTTAAAAGCAGTATTCGACAAAAGGAATGCTGATACTCTACCTCCACACAGGACTTTTGACTGTAAAATTAATCTGCTACCTGGTACCATGCCTCCGAGGGGTAATGTATATCCTCTATCCACCAAAGAGAATTCAGTTCTAGAGGAATATATACGGGAGAATCTAGACAAGGGGTTCATTAGGAGATCTTCTTCTCCTGCCGGGGCTGGTTTTTTTTTTGTTAAAAAGAAGGATGGTTCCCTAAGACCTTGCATTGATTACCGAGGTTTGAATAAAATAACCATCAGAAATGCCTATCCGATCCCCTTGATTACCGAGCTGTTTGATCGCCTAAAGGGCTCTAAAATTTTCACCAAGTTGGATCTCAGAGGGGCATATAACTTGGTGAGAATCCAGCAAGGACACGAGTGGATGACAGCGTTCAATACCCGTTATGGGCATTATGAATACACGGTCATGCCTTTTGGTCTTTGTAACGCACCGGCAGTATTTCAGGATTTGATTAATGAAGTTCTTAGGGAATTTCAACATGATTGTGTTATTGTGTACCTGGACGACATACTTATACACTCTAGGGAGATTGAGACCCACCACAGACAAGTCAGAAAGGTATTACACAAACTTCTTCAACATGGGTTATACTGCAAATTGGAGAAATGTAGTTTTGACCAGTCTCAGATAGACTTTCTTGGATACGTGATTTCTGGGGAAGGCTTTAAGATGGATCCCGACAAACTCCAGTCTATCTTAGATTGGCCATTGCCTAAGGGACTCAAGGCTATTCAGAGGTTTATTGGTTTTTCCAATTATTATAGGCGCTTCATTAAGGGATACTCTTCTATTATTGCGCCTATTACCAATATGACCAGACAGGGGGCTGACACTAAGACTTGGTCAACTGAAGCTCTCGTTGCTTTCAAGACTCTCAAGGAACTTTTTGCCTCTGCTCCAATTTTAGTCCACCCTGATACGACTCTGCCGTTCCTACTCGAGGTCGATGCCTCTGAGACAGGCGTAGGTGCTGTTCTGTCACAAAGGTTGGGGGTGGACAAACCACTACACCCTTGTGGTTTTTTTTCCAAGAAACTGGCTGGCCCTGAGAGCAGGTATGACATCGGTGATAGGGAATTATTAGCGGTCATTATGGCTTTAAAAGAGTGGAGACATTTATTGGAGGGGACCTTACATCCTGTTACCATTTTAACGGATCACAAGAACTTGTCCTATATTGGGGAGGCTAAGCGACTGTCCTCCAGACAAGCTCGTTGGTCCTTATTCCTGACCCACTTCAATTATGTACTTACTTATAGACCTGGTTCTAAGAACTCTAAAGCCGATGCTTTGTCTCGCCAATATGAACCTTCTACTATATCTGAACCTGTTCTTGCCTCTATAGTTCCGAAATGCAATATTATCGCTAACACGAATCTCAGGATTCACTCTCCGTTACTTGCCGAGATCTTAAAGCTGCAACATCTAGCCCCTAACCAGACTCCCGGGGGTCGACATTTCGTTCCTCCTGCTCTTCAACTGGAACTGTTACAATGTTTCCACAACAGCAAGGTGGCTGGACATCCTGGCATTCGCAAGACGTGCGCTTTGATCTCTAAAGACTTCTGGTGGCCTGCTTTACGTAGGGATATCAAAGATTTAATCGGTGCGTGTGAGGTTTGTACTAAGACCAAGCAACCTCATACGCTTCCATGTGGATTTCTGCATCCCTTAGAGGTTCCAGAGAAGCCCTGGTCCTGCCTGGCTATGGACTTTATTGTCGATTTACCTATATCTAAAAAACAGACTGTTATCCTCACCGTGGTTGACAGATTCACCAAGATGGCTCACTTCGTTCCTCTGCCTAAACTTCCATCTTCTCCCGAGTTGGCAGAGATATTCGCAAGGGAGATTTTTCGTTTGCATGGGATACCCTCCCAAATTGTATCTGACAGAGGTTCCCAATTTGTTTCTCGTTTTTGGAGATCCTTCTGCTCTCAACTGGGTATCAAATTGAATTTCTCTTCCGCCTATCATCCTCAGTCTAACGGAGCTGCTGAACGCACCAACCAAAAGATTGAACAATATTTACGTTGTTTTGTTTCCGAACACCAGGACGATTGGGTCGGTTTGATTCCTTGGGCGGAGTTCGCGCACAACAATCTCGTTTGTGATTCTACTCATTCAAGCCCCTTCTTCATGAATTATGGCTTTCATCCATCCATTCTTCCCTCGGTTTCTCCTTCCCAAGGGTTACCGTCGGTTGATGTTCATGTTGCCAATTTGAGGAAGTTGTGGGATCAGACTCGACAAATTCTTCTGCACAATTCTATGCTGGTTAAGAAACACGCTGATAAACGTAGAAGGGCGGCTCCGGTTTTTGTTCCAGGCGATAGAGTATGGTTAAGTACTAGAAACATTCGTTTAAAAGTGCCTTCCATGAAGTTCACTCCTCGCTATATTGGACCTCGCTATATTGGACCTTATTGGACCTCGCTATATTCACTCCCGCTTCCCATCTCGTCCCGGTTCCTTCCGCCCGGTGGGCGTATCTGAGAGGGGGGGTACTGTCAGGGTACCTGAGGTCTCTACCTCTGAGAGAGGTAGAGACTTAGAAGTTTATCCGTCCAGAAGGGCTGTGTCCTCCGTCCCTCGCGGCTCTTCCGGCCATTTACACGCCGGCCGCGAGGGATCCACTTCCTTTTGTAACACGACGCCCAGCAGTCGACGTCATGACGCCAACCCGGACCGACCTGTCACTCAATTGTCTGGAGACTAATCAGGACTCGTCGGAGGCGTGTCCACTCTCCTGAGCCAGGGTATTTAACAGTGCTTCTTCCATTTGCTCATTGCCCTGTCGTGGTTCTAGCCTGTCTAGTCACCCAGCGCTCTTGTATTCCAGTTATCCTTTTGGTTCCGACCCGGCTTGTTTGTATTACTCTGCTTATCTCTGTTACCCTTTGACTCGGCTTGTTCCTCGCTTACCTGTCTTCTCGTTCCCTCGACCTCGGCTTGCCTTTGACCATTCTCTATATCTCCGTACGTTAGTCCGGCCATTCTAAGGTCCGGTATACGTACCTTTCTACTGTCTGTACTCTGCGTGTTGGATCCCTGTCCCGATCCTGACATTGTGTTTCAATCTTCATACTACCGTTAGCAATGGACACTACCGTTAGCAATGGACACTGTTTTAAACGCAGCTTTTTGTAAACCAAAGCATGAGCTATAATGGAGCTATAATCCAATTAACAAATGTGCTAATTGAGCTACAACTTCAGGCCCAAGCCCTTGGAATAGACCCATTGATCCTAAAAAAAAAAAAATGTTTGCTTTACTACTCCTCATACGCTCTAGCTCTGTGCTGCTGTTCAGATGGAACTAAGTATGGGGGACTTGAAGGGAATGCAGGGGAACATAACTTGTGTGTACTGATTAGCAGTAAAATAATTAAAGCTGACTTGCTCTTGCTGTTTCTATTTCTCTATGAACACAACTTCTTCTTGTCATCATGTGGAAGTGTTGCATGTCCTATTTCTGCTACAATTATTACATCTACCTCTTTCCCTTTCACAGGCTGCATACCAGGAGTTTCAGCCTTGTGGATCTTATCAGCATGGTCATGCTTCTCAGCATGACAACAGTTCTGGCATGATAGTTGAATTCTCTCTGAGAGCATATGGCTAAGTACCAAACAGATTGTGGTGAGGTCAAACACAATACTCTCTAAAATGCACCCCACATTGCAAATGCAAAACATTACTGTTGTGCATAGAAACATAGAAACAAAGAGTGTGACGGCAGATAAGAACCATTCAACCCATCTAGTCTGCCCAATTTTCTAAATACTTTCATTAGTCTCTGGCCTTATCTTATAGTTATGCTAGCCTTATGCCTATCCCACGCATGCTTAAACTCCTTTACTGTGTTAACCTCTACCACTTCAGCTGGAAGACTATTCCATGCATCCACTACCCTCTCAGTAAAGTAATACTTCCTGATATTATTTTTAAACCTTTGCCCCTCTAATTTAAGACTATGTCCTCTTGTTGTGGTAGTTTTTCTTCTTTTAAATATAGTCTCCTCCTTTACTGTGTTGATTCCCATTATGTATTTAAATGTTTCTATCATATCCCCCCTGTCTCGTCTTTCCTCCAAGCTATACATGTTAAGATCCTTTAACCTTTCCTGGTAAGTTTTATCCTGCAATCCATGAACCAGTTTAGTAGCCCTTCTCTGAACTCTCTCTAAGGTATCAATATCCTTCTGAAGATACGGTCCCCAGTACTGCGTCACCTGCATATTACAAGTTGGCCTTTGGGGGGACCTTCTAGGGCATAGAAACTTAAAAAACATATTTTTCCACAACTACCCCAGAGTTTCCTGCTTGAAATGTAAATGAGCACAGACAGACATAGTTTTTTCAGATTTCATATTGCATTTCACCAGATACCCTTAGCACTGTTTTAACCCCTTAAGGACCAAACTTCTGGAATAAAAGGGAATCATGACATGTCACGCATGTCATGTGTCCTTAAGGGGTTAAACACATTTTTTTTTAAACCAACCATATGCTATGAGCCAAACTGATCAGTTACCAGAAACCAGCCATGGACTGCAGTATCTAATTGTAGATTGGATTAGCTGTATTAGTCCAGTAGAAACGATGCCAAAATACCAGAGTATTGCAATATGCAATCAAAAAGGTATTTTTATATATATGTATATTTTATATATATATATATATATAAGTCTGGGCCTGCAGTTGTGGGAGGGTGTCTTGGTTTCCTTTCTTAAGGACACCAGACCTCTCCTCATTATCGTTTTAGTCTGGCAATTTGCCCCTTCCACCACTCCTATTTCTCATATCATTATCTAGGGTGGGCCCTCTTTTATTACAGGCCCACGCATCGTCGGTTCTGGCACACCACAACCAACTTTTTTATATTACTATATGTCTCATATAGTACCTTACATACCTACTTCTAATATGCTCTCGTTTGATGGCCCGACCACAATTGGCATTTATTGTATATATATAACAAATTGAATTCACTTAACCTACAGTACAAACTCCAAGACACTGGAGGTCAGGTCAAGTTATTCATAAATCATTTAAGCATCCTCATGTTAAGCTATATTCAATGTATCTACATATGTATTATTTTGTGACACGAAATGCTGACATTTTCATTGTTTTGACAGAATATGTCAAAAGCTATTTTAATTCACTAGAAGGCACATTTCATCACCTAAATCTGCAGTGTACATTTTAAAGATATGCCTGTTATCTAATTTTCAGCTGTACTAAAAAATAATTATCATATGTAGACACTTTCATAACAAGTTTTTTCACATTAAAAGATTTTTTGGCAACTTTTTCAGCATATTTTGACATTTGATTTGTTTTCTTTTGTTATGTCAGAAAGTATGGGATAAAGCTACTGATATATCTTTTCTAAAGTATGGTGATGTAAAATAAAATGGCTGATAGATATAGACAACCTTTTGTAATCTTCATTAAAATTTGATTTATTAAAAAAAAAAAATGGAAAGTATAAAAATATTATATCAAGCTTTATTTGAATACAACTTCCTATCTATATACCACATGACAAAGATAAACAATATACAAAGTAAACTGATATAGCATAGTATGTTATAAAACAGGGTTTATGTACATGCTTACTTTTATTGAACCTCACTCAATAGTTTATAGGACCAGCTTTCTGTTTTAGTTTGGAATTAGTTTGTTGGACTTACAAGGCACTATGGAAGATGTTTCCACATTTCTTCTTAAAACTTAAATATGATTCTCATTGCAGCATTTGGAAGATAACTAAAACCTACAACAAAACAGAGAGCACTATCTAGTAGAGGTTATCCTTAAACACATAGCTTATGTTTACATTTAACTATAAAATTCACGTTTTCAAGAAATGCTTTGCAATTGCTTAAAAAATGCTTTACAGTTCTAATTACTGTGCACGCTGACTTTCACTCCCTAGATAAAGAACAACTCTTTAAAAAGATCTTTACGTAATGCCTTGTGGCCAAGTTGCACAAACATAGCAGAACACTTTACATCCCTGGGGAAAACTCCATAGACTAAGTATCCTGACTGGAACATTCAAGTTCCATTTCAGAGCACAGCACCTTATTTGTGGGCACTGTTCTAGTGAGCTAAATCTAGTAGGGTACTAACACTACCATAAGCAAAGGAAGATCTTATACACATGTATTCCTTGGACATTGTTGCATTAAAACTGCTTCTTTGTATCTATTCACCTACTTAAATAGTTATTATATGGACTTTATATGTTTTCTTTAGTGTCTTGATATTAATAAATATTATTCAATATTAAGATTTTTCATTCACAATTTAGATTGAGATATTCTATATCAATATCTGCTGAGTGCTGGTGGAGAGTTATAAAAAATAGCCCTCCTACCCCCACCTCACAAAATTATAAATTATTCTATTCACTATATGGTCAAACAAAAATTATATCCAAATTCCTATTCCTTATGTTACTTACCCTTGCAAATGATGTGGAGTCTAACCCTGGTCCCCCAGCTAATTCTAGTCCTAATCTCCCCACTACAAAAGGCCTTTGTTTTGTGCACTACAACATCTGTAGCTTGCTCCCTAAACTGGATGCACTACAACCTAGTGTTCCCATCACAAACCAAAACTCATTGTGCTCTCAGAATTATGGTTAACAACTAAAATACCAGACTCTGCCATTGCAATACAGGGTTATCCATGTTTTAGAAATGACAGAGCAAAGAGAGGAGGAGGCATTGTTATTTATGTTGACAAGTCCATAAAATTTACTCCTTTAAAAAATTATAACTCCCCTTCTGCCTTTCTGGCACAGTCGAGACCCCTTTCAGTAAAACAATCACTGTTGCTGGAATCTACCACCCACCTAGCTCTCCGGTGCACTCCCTTTCTGACATAACCCAACTACTGAGTGAAACTGTAGCTCAAAACCAAAAAAACGAACTGTTGGTTTTTGGAGATTTTATTATTGATTGGCTGGATCCTAAGAATAATAAATCATGTACGCTGTTAAAGACTTTGCAGCTTACACAATTAATTTCCTCCCCAACTCGCATTAATATTAAAAGCCAGAACCATACCTTGCTCGATTGGATTCTCTCCAGTTGTCCTGACAGAATCCAGGAGGCGGACGTTCTCCCTAACAGTTTCAGTGACCATTGTCTAGTGTACAGCATACGCAAAATAAAGGCCACTAAATCCCCTTCCAAGATTATAATCACCAGTTCTTTCAAAAAATGGAATCTTGAATTATGTTTAAGTGATCTCAAGGACATTACATGGCACAGATTAGGTCTAATACCAGATCTAGACTCTGCAATTGCATTTTTTCAGTCTGAGCTCTTCCATGTTTGGAATTTGCATGCCCCTCTTCATAAAGTGCAACTGAAAGGGACACATCTGCCCTGGGTTACAGCTGACCTGGCTCCATGAACAATCACTATACTTACAGACAATAGCGAAATGCATACACAAAACAAACAAAAATGGCAAAGGCCCAATATTTCGGTGAAAATTTGAACAACAACCTATCAAACCCAATAAACTTCTGGAAAATCATAAATAACATACAAACCCCCACAATCCACTCCCAACCCGCAACTGTCAAAATGGACAATCAAACACTGCAACGATTTTCGTCCAAATCACTCAACTTCGACTGCCCTCTTAAAAGTTTGCAATGACAAATTGGCATGGAACAAGGAGACTTAACTGGAGCTATTTTCCTTGATTTTGCCAAGGCCTTTGACACAGTAGACCATTGAATTTTGCAAAAACGTCAAAACTCAGGCATTGGTGATTGTCTGCTAATTTTTGTAATATTTGTAATATTGTATCCTATTGTAACAATGAAATGTTTTGCGAACCCAGGACTTACTTGAAAATGAGAGAAATCTCAATGTATCCATCCTGGTAAAATATTTTATAAATAAATAAATAAATAAATAAATAAATAATATGCAATTTACATTACTATTTGTTATTGGTTTGATCTGCACTATCATAGGTGCATATTAGCTCTTTTTTTGTTTCATGTATACTATTACATCCTAAGGACTGGATACAGTAGATAAATATAAGTATTTGCATATGAGTGCACCTCACTTTGTTTTTGGTGAGAGGGAACATTCAGAGGAGAGTTGTGCAGCTCACAGTTTGTTTAGAGTTGTTTATCCACATATCACCCCTTTTTTGGTTTTGTTCTGGGCTTAAAACCTATTTGAATGTCACCAACAATTGGAGACAAAATAGTGATCCATTTATTTTGTATCGGTTTGTTGTGTATCATAGAGTGGGGGTATATAACACACGTGAAATTATTTGGTTAAAATAAACCATTTCCTTTTATGTGATTCAAAACATATATTATATATAAACATATATTTTATATAAAAATATATTGCTATATACCGTATCAAAAATGATAAAATTACAATATTTTTCTTAAAGTAAATTATTTTAGAAGTTTAGCCAAAAATATTAAATCATTTTAAAAGCTTACTCAAAGATACAGATCTAAAATAAAATATGAAATGCTAATCTAATCTGTCACAATGTGTTCTTAAAAGTAACTTCTTTCCCTACGCCACATAATGATATCACATTACTCAATATTTTTTTCTAAGTATGATCTATAGATTTTTTTTCTTAATGTTTCAACCATATTTGTAAAAATGAAATGTCAGCCTTTTCTTATCTATTTGCTGCCATATAATTAGGTTAATATGTGCCATTTCCTTTTGAACTTCAACATCTATTTATGACTCTTCTTTTTATTATTCTTGTCCAAGATTATATAAATATATTTCTACAACAGGAAAAGATGAATAGAGTAACGCATATAATGATATAAGTAAAATTTGCTAATGTTTTAGATTTCCATGTGGTTATAATTTATAGCTTATTTTATCATACTTTAGCAGTATTGAACTAATATGTAAATTTTAATCTTGCTGAACTAAGGAATAAACTGCATCTGCATCTTGTCTGATGGGCCTTGTAACATAGTCGCACATTGACAATATAGGATACATAGTCAATATGAGAGCCATATATCAAATTGAGGTAAAAAAGAAGATAAAGAAGCATAACAGATTAGTAAAACAAATGTCATAACAACACAAGCACTAGCAAAAAGAATGAATCTTAACAAGAATAAAGCTATTATTTCAACATTTGTGCTAGTGTCAGGACCAAGCTCGGAAAATTTATAGGCCAAGACATAACATGAAAGGATGAAAATGATACACTGAGTCGTGTCTTTTATACTAAATAATATTGTGCCTCCAATACCCAGGGGTATACTAAATATTATTAAGCTCACAATTAAGAAATATCCAAACCAATTAACACAAAACGTTATCAATTAGCGCGCTAAACTTTATATCTTTGGATTTTAGAGATTTTTATACAACGTAAAATTATTTGCAATAATAAACGACTCCATGATAGTAAAACAAATATATGAATGCTTTATTTAAACCGTAAAGTAAATTAAATCAGGGGAGGTTAATCTATCAAGTGACATCAGATTGTGGTTAAGACAACCAATTGTACAATACAGGTTAAAGCAAATATCACAGGTTATGTAATATATGAATAGATTCAGTACCATAATACAATCTATTTTTCCAATAGCAAGATTTCCTCCAGTAGGGCATTCATTAACTGAATGCCCATAAGGTTGGCAAAAGCATACCATAAAATATAAATCTATGATAAGGTGGTGCTTCTAAACTAAATGGTTTGTTACTTAGATAGGTGGAAGACAATATTTAGGCATATACCATATCTATCTACCTTACTAACCAACAGTCTCAAACTGTGATTATTTTTTTTAGATTTGATGAATATCAATAGCCAAGACACAAAACCACTTTACAGTCCACGTATAGGAACTCAATAAATAGTTATTCCATATTTTCTTCTTCCAGATCCTATGGACCACAGGGAAACATCCTCCTGCACCCAAAAAGGTATGGAAACTGGAGGGTGGGTAAAAAATATTGAAATTATGAATTGTATGTGTGTGTATGTATATATGTGTCAGTGTGTGTATCTGTGTGTGTATATTTGAGTTTCCACACGTGTACACCAGTGCTTTCAAATGGCAACAGTTCATACAAAACACACAACTGCACACACATGCCAACATTGCAGAAAAAAATAACCTTACATGCACACACAAATACTCCATAAAAAACATGCCTACGTTCAAACACTGCTCACAAATACAACCCTGCGAGGATGGGGAAAACGGTAGATTCTCAGCTGGCAAAGCATTGTGGGAATTGTATGACAAACGGGTTTCTACCTTTTGACCTTCCTTTGCACTAGGGGAGGCCAAATCATTCTTGCACTAGGGCCCTCACTACATTAGTTCCACAAGTTACTAACTATATCATAATTTAGTTGAATGGAACTGCTTTCAAAGAGGAGCTATTTAGTGACAGCAGTTCCTTGTCCTTACAATAACCTTTAAAGGTGTCTGTATATAAGGAGATTTGTATTGCTTGTGTAAGTGTATATGCAGTGTACATATGCCATGCATTTGGATAGGCAAAATGAACTATAATCTTCTTCTTGTAATTTCTGGTAGTGAAGAGTTCAGCATACAGGTTCAGAGATTTTTGTAAACTGCTGCAGTTGTAAGCAATTTTTTGGAGAGAGAAATGGAAAGCACCATAACTTAGCAAACATAAATTATTAAAGCACTTGAAAGCGAGCAGTTAGATATACTTATTCCTTCATGAAAGCATACAATATTGTCTGGACCTTACTTTAAAATTGATCCTCTGGTCCTCCATTTTGTAGCTGATACTCGGATCCTTCTCAATGTATTCTTATTCTCATATCAACCATTTTGATCGCATGCAATTTGGTCGCATGCATTTTGGTCGTGACAAATTGGTCGAATTACACTGTTTGTGCATTTTGATCGCATGCAATTTGGTCGCCATTCATTTTGGCCGCACTGTTTGTGCATTTTGATCGCATGCATTTTGGTCGTGACAATCGAATTACACTGTTTGTGCATTTTGATCGCATGCAATTTGGTCGCCATTCATTTTGGCCGCATTTTGATATAAGGTGTCATTTGGGTAATATAAGGTGTCAATATCTTAGGGTAAGGGCCAGATTTGGGTAATATAAGGTGTCACTATCTTAGGGTAAGGGTTAGGGTTAGAGGGTTAGGGTTAGGGTTAGAGGGTTAGGGTTAGGGTTAGGGTTAGGGATAGGGTTAGGGGTAGTGGGTTACGGGTTACGGGTTACAATTGTGCGCTCATTCTGTGTAACTTTGGTAGACCGAAATCAGTGACAAAAAAACGTAATCTCACCCAAATATTTAATAACTATATTGAACTAGTATACTGTATTCGCTAAGTAGAATTCAAATAACTGCCATACTGAAATAACAAAACATTCAAAAAGAGGTGGACTGTAACAGTATAACAACAAAATCTGTTTTAAAAAGGCAAGCGAACTGATTCCTATCCGGTACATAGATTAGAAATAGCAAAATATGTAATAAAAAGGCAACTGAACTGAAGCTTATCTGGTGCACAGAATTGAAATAACTGGATTTTACAGCAACAAAAACAGCAAGATAAAAGGAAGTGTACACTAACTGCAATATCATAACAACTAAATGTGATGCAAAATTAATAGGTAATGCGTATGAAAATCAACTTATACAGCTCATACTTTCAACTGTAAGTTATAGGCAATGGCCCGACGCTCAGTGGTGTCACGGTATTGTTTTTTTTGAGGAATGGCACCATGCCCAGCTAAAAACTGCTCCCTTCTGGCCTCCTGCAACGCCTGTTCTTTCTGTAGGCCTAAAATGAAGCCCCACAGATCTGGCTTCTTGTGCTCCAGGAGCCAGGCGAAGCCATTGTGCCATCCTTCCACCAAGTTATTTGTTCTTGGCAGATCGAGGGATAGGTTCGTCGTCATATTCAAAAACTGGATGGGGAACATAGGTGCGCGTCTTTTCCCTGATCTTTGGGGTCTCCCAACATAGGTGTCCTCGAAATAATCCATTATTACAGTAAGGTCCTGTATTACAAAATAATCAGATTCTACAAGACATTCAAAATGTTCGATCAACTTGTCTGGGGGCACAAAGGCCAACGCAGCTAGCTTTCTAATGTTCAGGGAAAAAGTAGGGTCGTTAAGATACCGCTCCTGCTTCCCTGAGGCCTGCACATGGCGCCAGATGCTCTGTTGGAAGTGAAAGAAGCAGCCCTTTGATTCTGCTGCAGGCCACACTGCTCCAATGGCCTCAATCGCTGCCTTTTCAAAATCTACAATGATATAACTTGGTCCACAACCACTAATTAAAAGTTTAACCTGGTTGAAGACCTCAATATAACGTTCCTTGTTTCTTCTTGTCATTATAATATACACAAGGGGCTGCGCAAATGCACCCCTCAGCCCATGGATACTGTACAGTTGTTGGAAAGGATGTGGGAAGCTCTTAAATGTCCCATCCATTAACCAGGTGGTGCATTCCCTCAGCACGATTAGGTTCTGGTTTGTTGAAAACATGATGATTCTCTCGTTCTCGTCCAATTTATCAAAATAAATAAATCTTTCCCCCCGGCTCGTATGCTGAAGTTTGTCTGGAATGGCAACACCTATATTGATTTCTCCATACTTATGTACATTCCCTTCTGGCCCACGAACGCGACGAACATATCTTTTCAGAGACATTTGGTCCGGAAGGTTGCCTAGTACGCCTTCGGGTGCCTCCGAAACGCATGCTGCCTCAATACTTTTTGCACTGTCCCGGGAACTGCAAGCACTTTCTTTTATATTTTGTACAATTTTCCGTTCTTGCAGTTTTCCCGGTGCTGGAAGGTGGGTGTGCTTGACATAATGGGTAACCCTGTCATTTACCGTGTGTGCCCTTGCTGGACATCTGAGCTTCTTCCAGCTCGTGCACTTCCACAAGATTTTTCCATTGGTTAACTCCCTTTCTCTATAGTGCTCGTATGTTTCCAGCACAAGTAACTGGTGCCCTCGCGAACTCTGACAGTACGACACCACTGGGAAATCATCCATGTTGTCACAACTACGTTCCTGTGGGAAGACCATAAACCTCATTTAGCCTTCATCTTCTAACACACCATAGCTCTTATTTCCCCATAATAATATTTTTTTAAAACCAGGAATGGAAAAAAAACCATCATAAAATGGTTCCCTTTAACAATAGCTTTAAAAAAAAAAAAAAAAAAAAAAAAACTTGAATAAATCTGCATAAATTATTTAAAAAAAAAAAATAATTTTTGGGCCTTAAATGCCCCCCCTGGTGAAATATTCGACACCTACCTCCTCTGACACCTTTTTCTCAAATTTTACTGCAATACAGACTTTTGAGGCCCAAATAGCAGTGGAAAGCTGACAGGAGCTCTTCCCTGTGTGCCTCTCACACTGGGCAGCGCCTCCCTCACAGCTTCAAAACGCCAGTTTTTCAAACTTGCACTAGTCACCTGAAATTTTTTTAAAAACTTCAGGAATCACTCAAAACTACTTCCCTAACTATATTCAACCTTAAAATATGTTCAAAACCAATAAAAAAAAATATTTTTTGCTATGGTAAAAATGGCGACAAAAATCCATGCAATCACAATGCCATGCGACCAAAATGCATGGCGACCAGATTGCCTAGACCAAAATGCATGCGACCAAAATGCATGCAACCAAAATGCCCTAATACTCTTATTCTTAGTAATCAAATGCTTGCATAGCAATCTACATTTTTGAGACCTGCATTATTATACTCTCTGACCAAGAAAAGGTAAAACAATAACATCTATTCTCACAAAGACAGTGCACAGCAGCCATTTTGCTCTAAAGCAATATATTTTGGAAGTACTTAAAATATATATCCTAATATATGTATGTAAGGGAGAACTAGACTCGTGCATTTGTTTCAAAACAAATTTGAATTCATCTGAATTTTGTGAGACTGACAAGTCGTTCAAATTCCATAACACCAAATCATGATATAACAGAATCACCAAAAAACTTAAGACAATGGACAAAGTTTTGTTTGTTTTGTGATTCAGACTTCTGTCTGTGGGGGTACAAAAGAGATGATGAAATCATAAAAATTAATAATGGTTATGGGACCATACGGAGAGAACCTAATTAACAAGGGATGGGGACACTAAGTGCTTCCTAACACTTTAGTGTTCCTTTAACTGCTTCTAGCCAATTAATTCCTATTTTTTGGAAAAAAAAGTGCATACTCCTTCTGCGAGGGCCTGGGTTCACAAACTGGAGCCAATTAGAGTCCTGCTAAATTCTATACACTTCTAGAAAATGATATGGTTATAGCAAACAGCTACCAAATCTATACATAACATGTTAGCATCAGGTAAGATGCAATATACACATTTGTAAATAACTGGTCTATTATTTTATCTATTTGTCTCTAGAATTAATTAATGATTTTGTTCAAAATCCAGAGTCAGATTGTTCGAAATAATAAATTCCATTCTATTATGGACTATGGTGCTTTAGGCACTCACGCACAAACTGACCCACATATACACACACACTGCTCCCCTCACACACACATACTGCATCCTTCACACACACACACACACACACACACACTACATCCTTCACAAACACAATGCACCCCCGTACACTCACTTCACCCCATACATGCACACACACTGCACCCCCCACACACACACACACACTACACCCCTCAGACACACTACTGCCTCTATTCCCTACTGCAGCCCCTAGCTCGGCAGATCCCAGGTAAGTTGTCAAACTATTGTCAAACTATTTTACTACTTACTCTGGGAGGGCACTACGGCCCTATGGCACTACTGGCACCATAACAAAGTGCTGTAGTGATTAATGTGCCTGGATGGTTTCTTTAAATATTCTACCAGTGTCCCTCCCAAGATTAGGTTCGGGATCTTTGCTTGAAAGGCAAGCATTTCTGCCGAACATGGGCCCAGTATATGCAGCTGTGCTGTACATATATACAACCTAGGAAATTGCTTTAACTTGGAGCGCCTTGGAATAATATTGAAACATTAAGGCTGCCTTAAACCTAAAAGGTTTGGCAACCACTGCTGTATACTATCCAAAGTTTTTTATTTGCCAATACTTTCATAAAGGCTGAACATATACGTAAAAAAGAAAATTGTGAAAAATGTACATAAGTTTAATTTTTAAATTTGTCTGTAAATCAATATATTCACAAAATTGCTGATCATGTGGATTTTGTTATTATGTGTATACATGCTAGCCATGCTTCAACTACACATTATGCTAATATTTTTTCATTAGTAGTGAAGGAGTTAAAATACAAGATTGTAATAGTTAAGCACATAAGTTGCCATGACAATAATAATGAACTAAAATAATTAGTATATATTTGTCACATTGAAAAAGATTGTCATGAATGTAAGAATTGTCTTTATATTTCCGCATATGTATTGCTTAGTTTATGCTTTAAATAACAAGTAAGAATGGGCTTTAAGTTATTCTTTTATGTCTTTAGTGTTTTGTCTTTTTATTGTTTAATACATTTCTCACAGCAAATAATGTATGTAAAATCCAATTATTCCCATTATGTGAAGCTTAGAATTTCACTGCACTGTGTGGTGATAACATGGTGACTGGCTTTCAATGATTTAACAATAGAATAATATCTACTGAATTCCTAAGACATGCTCAAATAATTGCCAAAGAGATCTCCCTTAGGATGATCTTACCATTTAAAAGTTTTCAATGTAAAAACGGTCTGATCTCATATCATTGTTCATCACACTAAAAGACATATTGAGTTGCCTGTTATTGCTCAGATGATGCAAACGTATAATCAGACAAAAAGAGATTTGCCATCACAGCAAGTGGTTTTAGCAAAGTATAGGAAATAATCCTATGCATTTTTGCATTTTGAGACATCATTTGTATTATTTAAATTTGTGTTTTTAAGCCACATGGATTCCAGAATATGAGTAATTTTAACAAAAGAAACAATATCATTTAGCATTAATTAAATGTTTTATTCAACGCACAGATTTCTGTTTGACTTTACAATATCATGAACAAATGATGAATGTATGTATTATGTATTACAAAATCATGTGCTAATGAGGAACACGTAGAATAGTCAGATAGCTGAGAATATAAAAAGGTAAATGATATTTCAAAATAGAATACTGAAAATGCTATATGATCGCTGACATTTTCTTTCGGCTAAGAACTTTATTATTTCAAGGTCAGAGAGTAAGAAACTGAATGTCTTTTGCTTTGATGAAACGGGGTCAACGCATTAATACAAAAGAGATTTAAGCTGCTTTGCTTGCTCACAAACCTGCAATTAATTCATTTTGAATGAATGACTGGAAGCTTCCATCAGGAAGAGAAAATACAGACCCCAGTAAATAAGAAGTGCATTAAAGGTTTTTTTTTTTTTCTTTTTTTACCGGCATCAAAAAACCAAAAAAAACAGTATTACTTTACTGTCAGCTCTAATTGCTAGTTTTACCTTATTAGTAAAAGCTTTTCTGTAGCCGAGTATGACATTCATTTGTTTACACACTGTTATTAGTCAAGACTCAGTGAAGTCTTGTAATTAACACCTCCACATTATCTCATGCAGTAAACCCAAAGACAAAAACAGATGACTCATTTTGAGCTGTGCTCTAGTTTTGAGATAGGGAAGCACTTAGCAAGAAATGTAAGCTCATCAGTGTATCCATATGGAGCTTAAGAAAAGAGATGGTATTGTTTTCAGGTAATAGAACAAAAGGCCATTAATCTTTCAACTAATTTTCTTCTGTATACAGAAATAGAACCTTGCACATTTTTATTATAAAAGCTTCCTATGCATATAAAAGCTCCAAGTGTCTTTGTGTGAAATGCTAAAAATGTTACTGCAGAACAATTAAGAACAGTAATAAAATTACTTAAAATTACTATGCCCCTCTCCCCCTCCCTGACTAGTTCTCTCTCCCCTGCTCTTCTTTCCCTTTACTCTTCTACCCATTTTCACCTATCTGACAATTACTTTAAATAATTTTCTAGTTTGCAATTATTATACTAAATATAAAAATGTAAGTCACCAATGCTTTCACTTTGAATTCTCTGGCCTTGAATGTTAAATTCACTTAGAATTCTTACTTTAGTAAATAAAACTGACTGTATTTTTATCCCAATGTTAACACATCGCTATGCGCTGTTACCTAATTTTCTTTGTGACCTATTTGTCTATACATTTTACTAATGGTAAAAAAAAAAAAGGATTTTAAATATAAATAAATAAAATCATTTAAAATAAATAAATTAAATAAATACAATCACTATTATAATTCACACAGAGTGAGATGGATACACCACTATACTTAGAAGGAGAAATACACTTCAGCATTTTATTGTATATTTTTAAATGCGGCCTGCCAAGCAATATCATGTTCTTGGCTACCCACCTGAAGCAAGATAAACAACAAATACAGGAACGTTAGTATGACAAACAAACAGAGGGAAAAATGACTGGAACATAAAAAGGCAAAACTGGAACATGGGAAGATTAAATGATACTTCTGAACATTACAGAATTTTTGTAAGACCTTTAATGTAGAATGACAAATGATAGGGAGTACCAGTTTGGTTCTCTGTAACTATTTTTGTCCATAGGTTGAGCCATTAGGCTATTGATGGCCAACTGACGCTATACCAATAGCGTGAACTATGAATTCCCTGGTGAACAATATCCCGTTAACTAAGAAACAACAGTATATTAAATATATTTGATATTGGATTAAAAAAAAGTTAAAGCATGACAGTGCATTTTAGCATGATATACAACATTTCTAATCAGTGACACTGCTCTTACTATATGTGTGTCGAAACCAACCTCGCCACTGGGCCCTGGAGAAGCCTGTTTGCTAGCCTCCTACCAGCTGACTATGGCCCCTGGGTTATTTGGGGCATATTGTACTGTATATTGCTGCTACTGGCCCTTTTAACAGCATCTATGGACATATTGGGACTTTTGGGACTACTGTCCCTTTAAGACTGTGATACATATTCTAGTGTACTGCCTGTAATATTATATGTGTATTTGTGTGTTAAGTTTAACCTGGGATATATATGCAGCATTCATCTGATTGTTCGGTAGAATCACTCCATTCATTATATTGAGTGAAACTACCGAACAACCAGACCACCCAGGAATAAGTGTGCCTCCAATTACAGTTTGCAACAATGTTGCAAATGGGTAATTGGCAATCAGTGTAATGTATGCTTTGTCCTCTGGGTGGCCGCCATTCGGGAAACAAACACGTGGCGGCGGCCATCTTAAACTACCGAACAGCGGTGTTTTGCCGTCGAGTGTCTGGAACTAAAATCGGACACTTGACTAGGCAAACACCGCTGAGACCTCCATACTTCCAGAAATTCGTATAGAAACTACCGAATGGCCCGCCGTTCGGTAGAAAGAACCCCACAAACAAGGGAATTCATTCAAACCCTCTCCAGGCTCTATAACACAGGCAATTCGTCTGTTTTCATTCCCTTGTTTGTGACCGACCGCAGGGCCAAAATGCATGGAACTGTTTTCGGATACTTTACCCATGCGGTCGGTCAAATCTTTGGAACCCCATATCTCACGAACTGTTCATCCGAATGACTTGAATTTTGAATATGTTGTCCCCCTGAATAAGGGCTATCCAGCGATGCTGGATTTAAAGGTGCACCCCCGGGTTTTGGGGTACATCCAGAACTTGGCTGAAAAGGTGTACCGGATAATTGGGTTTAATGTTATCTGAGGGGAGGGGATGTGTGGGCTGAACCATGTATGTGATTGGATATTTTATGCCTCCCCCTGGGTGTGGACTGTATGTGTATTATTGTAATAAAAGCCGGGCTGGATGAGCCAGTCCAGAGTTCCTGTTTTACCCTCAAAGTGATGTGTCGTCTCATTATTGGGGGAAGGATTTATTGCATGCTGTTCCAGTTGACTGCTAGGAGTACAAGCCTATTCGTATGGTTCCTATTCAATGGTCTACAGCATTCATACGCTTGGGAGAATTTAAAGGTTTCTCGGATTCGGTGATTATGGTGTCTGCCAGAGTGCTTGGAGTCCTCAGGAAGCGCTAGGAGCATCCATTAACGGAGGTACCCGGTCGGGGTGCCAGGCGATCCGTTACATTGGTGGCAAGCGGTGGGATGGCGTCCTAGTGTGAGGTAAAGCAGCTCGGAGACACAGTTCGTTTGGATTACAAAGGGAGGGCAACGCTAGTACCCGTACAGCGCCCCTATCTACAAAAGAAGCAACGTCGGCAGGGCAAGCATGGCGCCCAGTTACAGTCAACAGGAGTTTGACGCTATGATGAAAATGCTGCTGGCTTTCTTTGGACCAGAACCCCCGGAGGAGAAATACATACAGAGCACAAGGAAAGTAGCGGCAGCGTATCTGCAGGGTCTAGCAGACAAAAAAGCAGCTGAAGGTGTCGTCCTTCCTCCCCAGCGGCAGCTTAGCACACCAAGGGGAGATAGTAAGCCCCTCACCAGCGCAGATGGGACCGTGGTCTCTGCGGCCAAGCTACAAGGAGCTGAAGGGGCCGTCCTTGCTCCCCAGCGGCAGTCTACGGTTCAGGGAGAGGAGCCTGTTACCCCCTCTCCCCAGCGGCAGCTTAGCGCACCAAGGGGAGACAGTAAGCCCCACACCAGCGCAGATGGGACCGTGGTCTCTGCGGCCAAGCTACAAGGAGCTGAAGGGGCCGTCCTTGCTCCCCAGCGGCAGTCTACGGTTCAGGGAGAGGAGCCTGTTACCCCCTCTCCCCAGCGGCAGCTTAGCGCACCAAGGGGAGACAGTAAGCCCCACACCAGCGCAGATGGGACCGTGGTCTCTGCGCCCAAGTTACAGGGAGCTGAAGGGGCCGTCCTCCCTCCCCAGCGGCAGTGTGATTTGTTGGGAATTGGGAGCCCAGTCTCCATTCCCCAGCGGCAGTGTGAATTGCAGGAAATTGGGAGCCCAGTCTCCATTCCCCAGCGGCAGGCTGAGTTACAGGGGGCAGAGGTAGTTGGTCCTACCCCCCAGCAGCAGAGTGATATGCCGGGAAGGCAGTGTGAAGTGCAGGGAGAGGAGAGCAGCGTCCTCCCTCCCCAGCGGAAGGCTGAGTTACAGGGGGCAGAGGTAGTTGGTCCTACCCCCCAGCAGCAGCGTGATTTTTTGGGAAAAGAGAGCCCAGTCTCTATTCCCCAGCAGCAGGAAACTGAATTGGGAGGAGAGACAGTCGGTCTCCCTCCACAAAGACTGAAAGTAGGCATGGGAGAGGAGATTGTTACCTCCTCTCCCCAGCGGCAGATCATCAATGGGCAGAGTGTTCTAATGGGAGAGGAGCTGGTTACCACCTCTCCCCAGCAGCAGCTTAATGTACCAGGGGGAGACTGTAAGCCCCACACCTGTGCAGATGGGACCGTGGTCTCTGCACTTCCAGCACAGGGGGTAGGGACGGTCGGTCCTGCCCCCCCACAACAGGGCTGTTTAGCCAAAGGGGAGACAGTCTGTCTCCAGCAGCAGAGCTGTGTAACTAAAGGGGAGACAGTCGGTCTCCAGCAGCAGAGCGGTGTAACTCAAGGGGAGACAGTCGGTCTCCAGCAGCAGAGCTGCGCAGCTAAAGGGGAGACAGTCGGTCTCCAGCAACCAGGCTCCAACCAGACTACTCCTGTAGTAGTGCTGGCACCAGGGCAGAGGACCGCTGGTCTCTGCCCACTCAGCAACCCACCAAAACAGCCTACCAGTCCCCCACACAGCCGGGGTGAGGCACCTGGACCTGGACAAGTTTCTCCATTACTCAGGTGTAGTAACCATTTATTGCGGGTGGGCTGTACTGCTGGTTCTGTCTTGTGGGTGGGCTGCTGGACTAACAAGGGCACTGACCGGCAAGAGGTCAGGTACCCTGTTAGTCTGTTTGGAAAAGGGGAGAAATGTGGCGAAACCAACCTCGCCACTGGGCCCTGGAGAAGCCTGTTTGCTAGCCTCCTACCAGCTGACTATGGCCCCTGGGTTATTTGGGGCATATTGTACTGTATATTGCTGCTACTGGCCCTTTTAACAGCATCTATGGACATATTGGGACTTTTGGGACTACTGTCCCTTTAAGACTGTGATACATATTCTAGTGTACTGCCTGTAATATTATATGTGTATTTGTGTGTTAAGTTTAACCTGGGATATATATGCAGCATTCATCTGATTGTTCGGTAGAATCACTCCATTCATTATATTGAGTGAAACTACCGAACAACCAGACCACCCAGGAATAAGTGTGCCTCCAATTACAGTTTGCAACAATGTTGCAAATGGGTAATTGGCAATCAGTGTAATGTATGCTTTGTCCTCTGGGTGGCCGCCATTCGGGAAACAAACACGTGGCGGCGGCCATCTTAAACTACCGAACAGCGGTGTTTTGCCGTCGAGTGTCTGGAACTAAAATCGGACACTTGACTAGGCAAACACCGCTGAGACCTCCATACTTCCAGAAATTCGTATAGAAACTACCGAATGGCCCGCCGTTCGGTAGAAAGAACTCCACAAACAAGGGAATTCATTCAAACCCTCTCCAGGCTCTATAACACAGGCAATTCGTCTGTTTTCATTCCCTTGTTTGTGACCGACCGCAGGGCCAAAATGCATGGAACTGTTTTCGGATACTTTACCCATGCGGTCGGTCAAATCTTTGGAACCCCATATCTCACGAACTGTTCATCCGAATGACTTGAATTTTGAATATGTTGTCCCCCTGAATAAGGGCTATCCAGCGATGCTGGATTTAAAGGTGCACCCCCGGGTTTTGGGGTACATCCAGAACTTGGCTGAAAAGGTGTACCGGATAATTGGGTTTAATGTTATCTGAGGGGAGGGGATGTGTGGGCTGAACCATGTATGTGATTGGATATTTTATGCCTCCCCCTGGGTGTGGACTGTATGTGTATTATTGTAATAAAAGCCGGGCTGGATGAGCCAGTCCAGAGTTCCTGTTTTACCCTCAAAGTGATGTGTCGTCTCATTATTGGGGGAAGGATTTATTGCATGCTGTTCCAGTTGACTGCTAGGAGTACAAGCCTATTCGTATGGTTCCTATTCAATGGTCTACAGCATTCATACGCTTGGGAGAATTTAAAGGTTTCTCGGATTCGGTGATTATGGTGTCTGCCAGAGTGCTTGGAGTCCTCAGGAAGCGCTAGGAGCATCCATTAACGGAGGTACCCGGTCGGGGTGCCAGGCGATCCGTTACAATATGTTTATTCTGTAATGTGATGATAATTAAGTTAAAGGGACACTATAGGCACACAGACTACTTCAGCTCATTTAAGTGGTCTGGGTGCAGTGTAACAGGTCAGTTTACCCTGCAAAGGTAATTATTGCAGTTTTTCAAACAACCACTAGAGGAACTTCTGGGTCGTTAGGCGACCTTTGGTCGTCTGACAGTGGACGCCCTCACGCTATGCATGGAGGCATCCAGCATCACCCAAAACCCCATAGGAAAGCATTCTATATTGCTTTTCTATGGGGAAATGCTAATGCGAGCGCGGCTATTGCTGCACATGCACATTAAGTTATCTGCCGGTTTCTGTCTGTGGGGGAAAAGCAGAGGTGGAGCCCAAGCCAGCGCCTAGGGACATCGACAATGGACTCAGGTAAGTCACAGAAAGGATTTTTAACCCTTTCTGTCCCACGGTACAGGGCTACCTGTACCTGGGGGGTTCTATAGGGAGCTATAGTGCCAGAAAAAAACAACTTTGTTTTCCTGGCACTATAGTTTCCTCTTTAATGTTTTTTGATTGTGTTTTTTTATGTCCACAGTTGAAGCTGAAGGGCATCTTTTCTTACCAAGATGAAATATTGTAAAGGTGGGCTCAGGTAGCTTTAAAACTAGAATTAAAAACAATAATACTCATATTTAAAATCTTGTTATTTCTAAAACCAAGGTTATTCACTAAACTCTGACTTGTGCAGAGTTTAGGCACAGTAGGCACCTGCCTAGAGGATCCTGTTCTTTAGGGGGCTCCTGTTTTCAGCACTTTTAATGTCCTTTTTGTGGAGCTAAAGTGTGCCTAAATAAATAACAGAGGCTTTGGGCAGTGTCCTCTGTGTCTAGTCAGGCTCTTATGCTTAATAGCACAGCTGCAGAAACAGTTATTGAGGGAGTAAAACTCACTGCTGCCCCCAGGGGCATATTAGCCGCGAGGCAAACAAGGCATTAGCCTTGGGCGGCATTTTCCAGGGGGCGGCAAAAAACGCCGCCCCCAAATGCCCAGGGCAAATGCCATGTTAGCCTTGCGGCTAACTGACAAACCCTCTGGGCGGGTGATCTGCTGGGCGGCACTGGCGGGCGGCTGACGAGGGAGCACTTCCTCTAAGCTGTCTGCTCAGCTCCCTCGCGCGCCGCAGAGTGAGGCTGGGAGCCGGAATATGACATCATATTCCGGCTCCGCCTCCCAGCCTCACTGTGCGGCGCGCGAGGGAGCTGAGCAGACAGCTCAGAGGAAGTGCTCCCTCGCCAGCCGCCCGCCAGTGCCGCCCAGCAGCCACTGAACCACCAGGGAGAGAGGGAACCTCCCCCCCCCCAGCATTCCCAAAGGTAAGGAGGCTGGGGGGGGTAAATAAAAAAATTACAAAAGTGAGTGTGAGTGTGTATGTCTGTTAGTGTGTGTGTATGTCTGTTAGTGTGTGTCTGTTATTGTGTGTGTGTGTGTGTGTGTATGTCTGTTAGTGTGTGTCTGTTATTGTGTGTGTGTCTGTTATTGTGTGTGTGTGTGTGTGTGTGTGTGTATGTGTATGTCTGTTAGTGTGTATGTCTGTTAGTGTGTGTGTATGTTAGTGTGTGTGTGTGTATGTCTGTTAGTGTGTGTCTGTTAGTATGTGTGTATGCATGTTAGTATGTGTGTGTATGTCTGTTAGTGTGTGTGTATGTCTGTTAGTGTGTGTGTGTGTGTGTGTCTGTTAGTGTGTGTGTGTATGTTAGTGTGTGTGTATGTATGTTAGTGTGTATCTGTTAGTGTGTGTCTGTTAGTGTGTCAGTTAGTGTGTGTGTATGTCTGTTAGTGTGTGTGCATGTCTGTTAGTGTGTGTGTATGTATGTTAGTGTGTGTGTGTATGTCTGTGAGTGTGTGTGTGTGTGTGTCAGTTAGTGTGTGTGTGTGTCAGTGTGTGTGTGTATGTCTGTTAGTGTGTGTCTGTTATTGTGTGTGTGTGTATGTCTGTTAGTGTGTGTGTCTGTGTGTCTGTTAGTGTGTGTGTGTGTGTCTATATGTCTGTTAGTGTGTGTGTGTGTCTGTATGTCTTAGTGTGTGTGTTTCTGACTGTGTGTGTGTCTGTTAGTGTGAGTGTGTGTGTGTATCTGCTAGTGAGTGTCTGTTAGTGAGTGTGTCTGTTAGTGTGTGTGTGTTTCTGTTAGCTAGTGTATGCGTATCTGTCAGTGAATGTGTGTGTGTGTATTTAGAAGGTGGGGGAAGGGTTGGGTGGGGGTGGCGCGGGCGGGCGGGAGGGGGGCGCCTGAGTTTTGTCCTGCCTAGGGCAGCACAAAACCAGGATACACCACTGGCTGCCCAAGCTCCGCCAGTGTCTGTGTGTGGGATCACTTCCCACCTGCCCTGTGACATTCACTTGCAGGAGGAGCAGTGGCATTATGAGTGATGTACACTGTATAACAACTGATGCATCCCTGCTATCAATCATAGGACACTGACAAGACTACAAAATACATGAGTATGAGTACTTTGCAAATAACCCTTGTCAGGGTATTTATATCGGCAGACATTTTGTGCTATGATAGAAATACAAAGTGTATATTCTGAAGTCATTGTTGAACAGACCAGACTCCATTTTGTATCTTCAAGTTAACAAAGAGACACAAAATTTCTATCCTTTCTCTAAAACTGACTGCTTTGCCCGAGCTGAATGGAATGTGCAACATAAACAAACCAAATAGATAAGACATTGAGAACGCGGGATGGATAGACTGTCTAGGTACTAATGGAATAGAATAAATTCTATTCCCAGACATGGGTGACAGAGGATTAAATAATTAAATTTTACTTTCGATATTGTACAACGTCCCATTATAGTTTAAGGTGAAACTTAGTTCACAAACTATCAATTTTAGGAATTATAGCAGAATTTGCAGACGCATAGTCTGGACAAAACTGAGAAAGACCCTGTGATCTGACAGAAGATTTGAGTTATAACCACCATATAGATAACGTAAATGACGTCAAAAATAGCCACCAGGAAAAGTTAACTCTTTCCTGGATAGGTATGCTTAGTGGGACAAGACTGCCCCCTTGAGTTCAATAAATTTATGATTAGAAGATAACCACGCCTACAGTGTTTTGATTGGTCATAAACCACTGACGTACTGAGCAAAATGTTCCTTTAAAAAGTAAGACAAAGGAAAGTTTGGAAGTAAGATTGAGAGTCAGATTGGGATGCAGATTCAAATTCGGAGAGATGCAGAGAGCAGGCTCAGAGAAAGAGACCCATAACACTTAGCTACCTGGGAATATCTGATGAGAAAATATCTACATAACTGGTAAATATACTGGCATTTAATTAATTAATTTAAATTAATTAAATTAATAGCATGATATATGACTGGATAAATCATGATTAGATTTCATATTTAGAAATCTTAATTATTAAAGAATATATATATATATGGTTATAGCATCCTATCTGCAGCTGGGATTAATATAGCCATTAATGTATTTGTGTGATTAATATCACGTTAGCATATCATGACCATTTATCCAGCTGTATTGATTGGCTCTAAAATGAGATAAAATATCTATTTAGACAAATTAATTAAAATATCAGCTAATATAACATAGTAGATTTTTCTCATTGGATAAAATCAAGGAAATGGTTGATGACTGGTTAAATGTTATTTTATTGAAAATTACCTAGGAGTAGATCTTAACTACTTAGGAGGTCTAGCCAGCATTGAAAGGGTTACTTCTGCCAGAAAGTTTTTACTGCAGCTCTAAGGAATGCTCTGTCTCCGTAAAACTTTCTTTGTCTCTGTGAAGCCCATCGTAAATCTTGTCCTGACGGCTTGATGTGTAGATTCTAAACTACGTCTTACGTTTTATATTAACCAGGAAATGTATTGACACTTTGTATTATATATTGTTTCATACTGAATTTCCATTGATTATTATCACGCATGTTACTTAATATTATATTTTAAATGTCACAATAAATTATCTATTTTTATAACAATTTGTGATTTTAATTACCGGTATATGGTTATACATTTCACTTATAACGATAAACGTTCTTAGGGATCTGAGAATTGAAAATCGTGGGCAATTCTCTCTGTTTACATTATTATCCCATAAATATCCCCACAAATTGGAGGCACTGCTGAGATCGTTTAAGTTGAAATTATATTCCATATACAATAATAATATTTGTAATTCATGCAATATTAATCTTAATATAGAAAAGAGTTTTGTATTGAGATTAAATCACTGTATAAAAAAATGGACAGCGATAAATCTGTAACAGATAATTGTGAAATAATTGAAGACCTAAGAAAAAATGCTCTAATCAATATTCATAAACATATGAAAAATGATTTAAGCTATGATGTTTGGTTGAAAAGTATTGAATGGGATGCTAAATGCACGATGATAACTGATGAACACATACTAAGACATCTTAAAGTAATTGCTGAACAAAAGAACATAGAGAAAAAAATGGGGTACATAATACACTCTTGGCCTTTCTTTATGACAGCACTTCTTAAGGCGTTAGATGAAAACAAGGTATTGAATACCAAACTGGACACGTACAGTGAACAATTTGGCATTCAAGATGGGAAATACCAAGATTTACTTGCTGAGCATAACACTCGTCAGGCTGATCATGAAAAAGAAATGAAAGCCTTGATGGATAAATGTGCACAGGAAATAAATCAGCTTAAAACGCAATTGGATGAGTATGAAATGGAGAGCCAGGAATCAGGCAGTGAGGTTAGTAGTCATCATTCTGTGCCAAAAAGTTGCACAAAAATGCAAGAAAAGACTATCTGTAAATCCCCTCCTTGTTATGATGTTCCCACACCAAACCAGGTTTTCATAAAACAGTCTCTAAGTAAAGATGTGAGTAATTCTAAGAAAACACCTGTAGATTCTTGGCAATCTTGGGCAGAACAGTTTGAAAAGACTGTCCTGGCCAAACTTGACAAAGGGAATCAGACTCAGGTTGATAGGAATGAAAACAGACATGGTTCTGTACACTGGCAGGATTCTGATGCTGATCAGAATTGTGACAGTGAACAAGAAGCTCAGAGTGATGGGAGTGAAAGTGATTGCACTGTCCACTCTGAAGGCCATGTGACTGATATGCCATCTGCACTGTTGTGCGGGTCTAATTCCTCTTCAGCAGACAGATCGCATAGACGTTTACCACATCGCAGGGAAACAAACAGAAACAGAGGTCGTAAATCAACGACACCTGTTTATGAATCGCCAAAGGTTGTTAAGTTCCTTAGAGAGACTGTCCCACAATTTTCTAGAGGTTCAGGAAACATATCTGAACATCTGGAAAATTATGATAGAGCAATGAATTCATTGGGCATGTATGATGACATTCAAAAGAAATGGTTCATTACATGGACCTTTGATTCAATGTGCCGTGTTTATCTAGAGAGTCTTCAAGCTATGCAATTAATGTCCTGGTCCAAAATGAAATATGAAATAATCATGGAATATGGTAAGTATAAAACCGTTGCTTCTGCAAAGAAGGTGCTTTATAACTTAAAGTGCCGTCCAGATCAAAGTCCCAGAGAATTTTTAGTAATTCTTAAGAATGCATACTCCGTGGCCCAAAGAAAACCCAGGTATGAAAGCACAGATTTCAAAGATCTGTATTTTCATGCCATGCCTGTAAACATACAAATGAATCTCGCAAGAGATTATGATTGCAAGTTACCATTAGAATGGCTAGTCAGTCAGTGCATGAAATTGTATACTATACACCATGCACATGATGAAAAGCCAAAGGTTAAGAAACCTGGTGATAAAATGGTGTCAGAGACTAAAATTCAGTTAGGTTTAGAAACCCAACAGAAAAAGAGGACCTATTCTGAGGTTTTGAAAACACCAAAGCCTCAGAAACAGGAAAATGCCAGAAGCAATTCTGCAAACTCCTCTGACAATAGCTCTGAAAAATCCAATTCCAATGGGAATAAACGCCCCTGGGTTAATAAAAACCAAGGCAATTCCCAATGGAGAAGGAATCCTCAGGGAAATAGGAGATATGGAAACAGAAACAACCAATCTGCTTCCAATAACTCCCAACAGTCTCAGCCATCCCAGCCAAATTCTAATGGGCAAAGACAAAACGGCAATGGGGGAAATAATTTGCGTCATCAGGTTGGTCAATTGACAGACCAGATGGGCAAATTAATGGAGCAAATAACAAAGATTAACAAAGCCTTTGCTATCAATCCTTTTTTAGGGACAGCTCCAGTTGCAGAGCCACCTGTGCAACTGCAGCAACAGCAACAAGTGCCGCAGCCACAATAGCTACAGTGACTAAACAGGCTAGGTTGTCAGTAGATGTAATACCTAACCCTGTTTCCTTTCCAGGTACTAACAGTCAAATAAACAATAGTTGTGTTAGGAAACCTATTGCCAATTCTGTCACTTCACTTCCGGGTGAAGGAGGCGCAACGTGTTCCTCTGTTTTTTCATTTCAGCCAAAGGCTAAAATAGCCCCAGCAACCACTAGTTTCCAGGATCCAGCCCTGAAAGGGTTAACTGATGAGATGCCGACCACTAGTTCCCGCTTGACAGTTCAAGATAATCCTAAAAAGGATGGGCCTGCGGGTAAGACTGAGCATTCCTCAGTACAGGTAGAAACTACTGCTGTGACCGGTAATGTATGGAAAACAAGTAATATGTTGACACATTCTAAATTCTTATGTGAATTAGAAGAACATGAAGGAAGGTACTACATGTCTGTAGAAATACAGGATTCGTTACCCCAGCCTTTCAAAGGGTTAATAGATACTGGTTCACAAGCCACGATCTTATCCAATACCTACTTCCAGCAGATAATGGACTTAGTAACGGATAAGCCGAAGCTAAGAGATTTCCCCAATGCTCTATTGAGTGTAGGAGGAAATGCACTTCATGTTATTGGCAATACCTGGTTAAAGTTTAAAATAGGTAACAAAACCTTTAGACACCCGGTGATAGTGGTAGATCTCCCCTATAACCGACTGATTCTGGGTATAGACATACTCAGAAGACTTAACACAATTATTGACTGTGTAAATGGAATTGTATGGTCGCAAGCTAAGTTTCCTATAACCTATGAGAAATCACATGTACAATCTGATCGTAACTGCCATGTAATAGAAGAAAGACCTGACTCGATAGAGGTACATTTTAGGAATAGTCAGTCACCTGACGTGACTATCCTGCAGGTGAATGACGCAATCGCACCTGTAGATGAGCATTCCGTAAGAATTGTTCCAGAGAGGATCCAGAATGTCTCTCTGGAAGGTGATGTTTTAACCATTTCTCTCCACAGGGACTATGTTGAATCTGTAGATCTGGCAGGTCATGCTCAATTCCTTGCCAGAATTGAAAGGGTTAATAACAACTTATTCTTTCCTATTCAGATAAATGACTTAGGAAGAAGTAGGAATGCAAAGCTGGACTTACAGAGTGAGAACAGCTATATTAGCAGAAGTCTGTTAAAGCAGATCGCTAATCCTAAAATGATCAGGTACGCTTCCCCACATGACAGGTGGATCCAGAACCTGGATGGTGAATCAGAGAGTCACAATGTGATAGCAAAATGTTTACTATCTATTTCCATCGGAAATAAGACAGTTAAACATTTATTCCTAGTGATAGACGAACCTCGCTATCAGGTTTACATTGGCAATGATGTCATACATCGCTTTGCCATACACCTTGATCTGATTAATTCCAACTTGTGGACAAGGTTAAATGGTAATCCTTGTGGATACCTACACGAAGAAAACGCCCTAAAATCAGGACAAATACTCCCATATGCGGTAAGTATCCAAGTACCTGATGACATAACCATTCCACAAGGGACAAGTAACTTTCTTTTACCCCTACAGGTCAAGGAGGGTCAGAGATTAGAAAACTCTGATGCCCTAATCTGTTTATCCAACAGGATACAACAATTAGGGATGGTGGTAACACATACACCAATGGTAAGTATTGGTAAGAATCCCACCTTTATAATGGTCAACAATGTTACACCCAATAGTGTTACTTTACCAAAAGGAACGTTATTAGGTCTAGCATTGGATGCTGAGTACTATACATTTGGTTTCCAAAACCAAATTATAGGCCTCATCCCTGAAGAATACTTAACTGAGGACGAAATAGTCGATCAAATATTCCATTCCTCCCCAGAAGGATTATTCACTATCCTATCTGTGTATCCCTTCAACGTCGAAGACGGCTTGTGTAAAATCGAAGAAGCATCAATCACCTTCGATCATCCGCTCAATGAGCAGGAATCACAAGAGTATCACGACCAGAGAGAAAAGGTAAGTCAACACCGAACTGACTTAACTTCTAGGCTTGAAGAAGCTTATGAGATAGGCCAGCCTGAAATCTTTCCAGGATTTCAGGAAAGGCTAGAAGAGCAAATATCTTTAGCTGACGGTTGCTCCAACGATGCTGAGCGGCAACAGCTAAAGGAAATCCTTTTGGAATTCCAAGATATTTTTGCCAAAGATTCCTACGATTGTGGGTTAACTAACCTCCACGTAGCCAGAATACAAACTGATCCAAATTTACCACCTGTTTTTATCAAACAATATAGACTCCCATTAGCATCATACGACGGTCTACAAGACATCATTCAGAATTTAAAGGAAAGGGGAATTATACGTCCAGTGCACAGTTCGTATAATAATCCGATCTTGGGGATTCTGAAACCTAATGGACAATGGCGTTTATGCGCTGACTTACGACAGCTAAATAAACGCGTCTATATGTCTGGTTGGCCAGTGCCATACATAGACCAATGTTTGGTACAAATGCAGGGATCCAAAATATTCACTGCCATTGACTGTGCGCAGGGATATTGGACTGTACCAGTCCATAATGAAGACCAATACAAATTGGCCTTCACATTTGGAAAGCAGCAGTATACCTGGACCCGTATGCCTTTCGGTTACATAAACTCTGGTCATGAATTCGCTGTGTTCATGCATAAAGCTATGCCTGACGCACTAGAGAGAGGAACGTTATCATATGTCGACGATGTCTTGCTGAAAAGCACTTCCTTTGATAAGCATATCATAGAGATTAGACATGTTCTCACTCAGCTAAGAGAGGCAGGGATTAAACTGTCTTTACAAAAGGCGCAATGGTGTCGCACCCATGTCAATTTCCTCGGACATGAGGTAACCTCTGAAGGATTAAACCCCCAGAGGAAGAAGGTTGAAGCCGTACTAAAGGCTAAAACACCTTTAAACATCAGGGAATTAAGATCGTTCCTTGGTATGACTAACTACTCCCGTAAGTTTATAGATAACTATGCAGAAATAACGAAACCACTCTTACACCTGCTTAAAAAGGAAACTACCTGGAACTGGGGGGAGCCTCAGGACCTAGCGGTAAGTGAACTGAGGAGGAAGCTCACTCAGGCACCCTGTTTAGCATACCCAGAGGGGGGGGTAAACCCTTCTATCTGGAGACAGGATATACCGATTTAAGCATAAGTGCTGTTCTGTATCAGAAGCAGGACAGTTTAACCCCTTAAGGACACATGACATGTGTGACATGTCATGATTCCCTTTTATTACAGAAGTTTGGTCCTTAAGGGGTTAAACAAAGTTATTGCATATGCTAGCAAGACTTTGTCACCTGTTGAAGTTAAATTCAACACGTGTGAGAAGGCGTTATTGTCGACTGTTTGGGCACTACAAAATTTTCGTAGCTATATCCAAGGTGAGAAAATAATTGTAGAAACAGCTCACCAACCTCTACAGTATCTGCAGAGTGAAAGAATTAGAGACGGTAATCTCTCTAACAGTCGGATTACTGCATGGACTCTATCCTTACAGGGATGGCCGTTAGAAGTCCGTTATAAACACAATACGAGAAGCCCAGTTGCCCAAGGTTTAGTAGAATTACATGACTGTACTGCTCCATCTCTGGATGATAATGACACCGGAGATGACTTCCTAGAAGAGCAATTGCTATCCCCTTATAAAGTTTATGACGAGGAATACTGTCGACCACTACCGTGGGTATACATTGATGGTTGTTCATATCAACACGTCGCTGGTGCTGAACGGAAGTTAGTTGCAGGTATCGGAATCGCCTGGATAGGTGATTATCCCAATGTATCTATTGGATACAGTATCGGTCCCAAAAGCAGTCAGATAGCCGAACTCTGTGCAGTATATAAGACCATTCAAATGGCAATAGAATATAGTATCACAGAATTTGTTATCATAACTGATTCCAACTATGTTCGCAACAGTTTCGTTGAATATCTGCCTAGCTGGAAATGTAACCAAATGCTGAAAAGCAATAACAAACCTGTTAAACATGGGAAATTGTTTTGTAAAATTGATGAGTTGGTTAAGGAACATGGTTTAACCATATATTGGAAGAAAACCAAAGGCCATTCTAAAATAGAAGGTATTGACAAGGATGGTAATGACTTAGCAGATTCACTGGCAAAACAAGCAGCCATCAATGGTGAAACCCTAAACATTGATGATCTTATGGGTTCAATTCATGTTGAAGCCATAACTAGACGACAGGCTAGAGATAATGCCGACTTAAATGTCGTGCAATGGAGTCAAGAAGCTCCTAGTGAGGACCTGATTACTAGTCAGAAGAACGATCCTGTCATAGGTATATTCTATAAACATATAGAAAGCCCTACTGCCAATCCCATCTTAGATGAGGATTGCAAAGATAATGAAGATTTCCGAATCTTGATGAGATATAAAGTCCAATTTAGTATCATGGATGGGTTGCTGGTCAGAACTTCTAAACATGGTATTCAACAATGGGTAGTCCCAACTGTATACCGAGGGTTAATGCTCCAACACGCACATGATGCACCTACATCTGGGCATCGTGGTGATAAGATCACATATGAGATATTGCGTGATTATGCATATTGGCCACACATGTTAAGAGATGTTAAGACATACTGTCAGGGATGCTTGATTTGTCCACAATATCAACCCCATGGTCCAACCCATCGTGCACCACTTCAGAAGAGGGGGGTGTCATTACCCTGGTCTGATATCCAAATTGACTTTATAGGTCCTGTAACAAGATCTTCAAGAGGTAACAAATACATGTTAACCGTTACATGTATGTACACAAAGTGGATAGAATGTTTGCCTTGTAAAGAGAACACGAGTACCGTGTGCGCCACTTTGTTGATTAACCATGTCTTTTCCAGGTTCGGTCTGCCCCAAAGAATTGAGTCAGACAGAGGTAGTCATTTTACCAGCGAAGTAATGGCTAAGATGTGGAATATTCTATGTGTTAAACGAAAGCTACATATTGCATACCGCGCTGCGTCTAGCGGGGGGGTAGAGAGATATAACCAGTCTATCGTTAATATTCTAAAGAAGTATGTTAAGGAGTCTGGTAAAGACTGGGACATTAAATTGCCCCTAGTTTTAATGGCGATTAGAGCTACACCTAGCACTGCTACCAAATTGTCACCTTTTGAATTGATGACAGGAAGAAAGATGGTTTTACCACAGCATTTACTATATCGTACTTCGGATCATAATTTGATCAATGCTGCCACTACGCATCAGTATATCGAAGATTTGCGCAAGCATTTACAGCATGCGTTTGCTTTTGCCCAAAAGAATCTAGAAAAAGCAGCGACAGGGGTTAAGACCTATTACGATTTAAAAACCACGAAAAAGGAATATGAAATAACAGATCAAGTCTATCTGTATAATTTTGCGCGAAATCAAGTCAAGGAAAAGAAATTCTTACCTTCTTGGAAAGGGCCATATGTCATCATTGACAAAATTTCCCCAGTAGCGTACAAGATAAAAATTCCTAAGGATGGTGATTTTATTGAAAAGTGGGTTCACATTAACCAGTTGCGTGCTTGTCATCCTAAATCTCAATTAAGGATTATAGGTGTGGATTCGGATGCAGAAGGGTGAACGACTAACCTGGATGAATGCTTGATTCACGTGGTATCGTATGATGTGAAATGTTGTGATGTGCCATGAGCTCATGTACGTTCATGTCATTAACCATTTCCTTGCCATCCAATAACTACATTTTCTAAGCAGGTTACTAGCTTGTTTAACTGCTATAGGCATATTGCTGAGGAGTCAGTAATAAATGTAGTGAGGGATGAAGTTATAAAAATAGAATTAGAGAGAATACACATGTGGATGAATCGTAATAATGTGTAATCCTAAGCCAAGTGATGTCATACTGTTATAAGTTTGTATACTTAACAAACCTTGAATCATTAGTAGATAAGTCTGAAACGAGTTCCTGATCCGTGACTGTCGAAAGATGTCCAAGAAGGATGTGGCGTGTTTCTGGATCGTACTGCTCCTGTGCCAAGAGCTACGGACTGACCTGATCGCAGAGATGGGACCATCCTCCGGCATCCTGATTCAAGAGACACCAGGGTTCATCTTGACAGAGAAGAGGATCCTTACCCGACGTGTGTTCGTCAGCTTGGACCCCAAGATTTCCATCGAGAAGGCGTACAACATTTCATCGATGCAGCTTCCTGAGTTACAGACTTGGTACCAGATGCACCTCCAAAGAGCACAGGACCGTGTGCGAAACATCTTGGAGCAAGCCCGGAAACCATTTGTATCCAGTTCTATTTCGATGAGCAACCGACCCAAAAGGTTCCTCACCGCTATAATTGTTGCATTAGTTTGTGCCACTGTTGGTGCAGTTGTCGCAACTGGAATGTCTACAGCCAACTCTATTACTGTCCAAAAGCTGGATATGGAAATCTATGCGCTAAAGCAACACATTAACGACATTCATCAGGTGATAAACCAGCAAAGAACACTTCTCCAAGACGTGTTAACTATTGTGGAAGACACAGTTGTTACAACAAATTTGCATTCGGAGTTAATTGCCAAATCCACTGAGTTGCACCAAAGTCATGACTTATTTAAGCGTGAACTTCTATTTCTGCATGACCCAATATTGTTCAAAACACTTGCTTTTCTTGACGAAGTGCAAACTGGAATGATCGAATTGGCAGGGGGACGCATACCTCTGTATTTTGTATCCAAGGATATTGTTCATGCGATGCTTGCCAATGTGGATGGAGAAACAATTGAGCCTATGCAATTAAACCTGGCCTTTGAGATGGGGAGCGCTATACCTCTCTTAATTGACCCGGAACGTATGGAGATTTGCTTTTTATTGGCCATACCATATGTAACTCCCAAAAACATTTTTCAAATGAAAACAATTTACAACGTCGGTACATGGAAGGAAAATATCCATGTAAAAGTCCAAACCCCAGATGTTTTGGCTTTTCAACCGTGGATACCAGATTGGTATTCAATACCCATTTTGAATGACTGTGAAAAATTCAAAGACAATAATTTCCAATGTGATGGAAAACCTTTTGTGTACGATTCTACCAATGCTTTGTGTGGAATCGAGTACCTTAAACATGGCTCTGAACCATGTCAAGTGACTATGTCAAAAGCCGACAGTAATGCGTTAGTGCATGCTATCTTAGTAAAAGATAAATGGTTGGTAAGCACGAGTCTTAAAAACATGAGCGTTTTTCGCAGGGACCAGATGACTAATAAAGTAATTGCCTTACCAGCACCTGTATCACTGATCAAGGTTCCCCACGACTCTCGTATCACCATCGGTGACGTTATGCTATACCCAGTGTGCACTGACGTCCTCAAAAGTGCTATTGAGATGGTGGATCCCTTCCAGAATCTAGATATCCCTCTAGATCCTAATCTTAAGTTCTTGCTGGACCATAAGCCCAACCACACTATCCAAATGTCGATCAAGAAAGATAACATTTCTGTGGACACATTTAAATACTCTGAGTTAGATACTGACCTTATTGATCGTGTTGACTGGTTCATCCATGTTAAGATTGTTATTGGGTGTGTTATGATAATGATGTTATTATGGTTGATTGTACTAACCATAAAGTTCAAAACACTTACAGGTACAAAAACATACGAACATGTTCATTCCATGCAAGAGCCTATGTCAGAAATTATGTGATTGCACAATATGTCTTGTGACTTCCATAGTGCCTACTCATTAGCTAAATTATTTGGCTATGATCTGCACTAAAGGGGGGTTATGTCAGGGTATTTATATCGGCAGACATTTTGTGCTATGATAGAAATACAAAGTGTATATTCTGAAGTCATTGTTGAACAGACCAGACTCCATTTTGTATCTTCAAGTTAACAAAGAGACACAAAATTTCTATCCTTTCTCTAAAACTGACTGCTTTGCCCGAGCTGAATGGAATGTGCAACATAAACAAACCAAATAGATAAGACATTGAGATCGCGGGATGGATAGACTGTCTAGGTACTAATGGAATAGAATAAATTCTATTCCCAGACATGGGTGACAGAGGATTAAATAATTAAATTTTACTTTCGATATTGTACAACGTCCCATTATAGTTTAAGGTGAAACTTAGTTCACAAACTATCAATTTTAGGAATTATAGCAGAATTTGCAGACGCATAGTCTGGACAAAACTGAGAAAGACCCTGTGATCTGACAGAAGATTTGAGTTATAACCACCATATAGATAACGTAAATGACGTCAAAAATAGCCACCAGGAAAAGTTAACTCTTTCCTGGATAGGTATGCTTAGTGGGACAAGACTTCCCCCTTGAGTTCAAATAATAAATTTATGATTAGAAGATAACCACGCCTACAGTGTTTTGATTGGTCATAAACCACTGACGTACTGAGCAAAATTTTCCTTTAAAAAGTAAGACAAAGGAAAGTTTGGAAGTAAGATTGAGAGTCAGATTGGGATGCAGATTCAAATTCGGAGAGATGCAGAGAGCAGGCTCAGAGAAAGAGACCCATAACACTTAGCTACCTGGGAATATCTGATGAGAAAATATCTACATAACTGGTAAATATACTGGCATTTAATTAATTAATTTAAATTAATTAAATTAATAGCATGATATATGACTGGATAAATCATGATTAGATTTCATATTTAGAAATCTTAATTATTAAAGAATATATATATGGTTATAGCATCCTATCTGCAGCTGGGATTAATATAGCCATTAATGTATTTGTGTGATTAATATCACGTTAGCATATCATGACCATTTATCCAGCTGTATTGATTGGCTCTAAAATGAGATAAAATATCTATTTAGACAAATTAATTAAAATATCAGCTAATATAACATAGTAGATTTTTCTCATTGGATAAAATCAAGGAAATGGTTGATGACTGGTTAAATGTTATTTTATTGAAAATTACCTAGGAGTAGATCTTAACTACTTAGGAGGTCTAGCCAGCATTGAAAGGGTTACTTCTGCCAGAAAGTTTTTACTGCAGCTCTAAGGAATGCTCTGTCTCCGTAAAACTTTCTTTGTCTCTGTGAAGCCCATCGTAAATCTTGTCCTGACGGCCTAATGTGTAGATTCTAAACTACGTCTTACGTTTTATATTAACCAGGAAATGTATTGACACTTTGTATTATATATTGTTTCATACTGAATTTCCATTGATTATTATCACGCATGTTACTTAATATTATATTTTCCATATTGGATATCGCTAATAGATCCAATATTCCCCTCCTGACCCTGTCTCTAGACGCTGAGAAAGCGTTCGACAGGGTCGGGTGGGGATACCTTAGGGAGACACTGATTGCGTTTGGTTTCCAGGGCAGAATTTGTAATGCAATTATGGCACTGTATTCCAACCCCTCAGCTAGGACAGTGGGCCCCAACATTTTAGCTGGATGGTTCCCACTTCGAAATGGTACCAGACAGGGATGCCCATTATCCCCACTTTTATATATTTTAACTCTGGAACCTTTGGCTATCGCTATAAGGAATAATTATAATATTAAAGGATTCCCCATTGCGCACACCGAATTAAAAATATCGCTATATGCGGATGACGCATTGATATCATTGACCTCACCAGAATCATCTTTGCCTTTTCTAATGCAAGAAATAGAATCTTATAGTTCGATTTCCAATTTCAAGCTTAATATTTCGAAATCCACCGCCCTGTATACCAATTTATCACAGAATGTGGTTAAGAGAATATCGGATCTATATAATTTCATCTGGTCCAATAAGGAAATAGAATATCTAGGGATCACTATATCAACAGATATTGAGGATATAATGGAGATTAATATTCTTAGAATGATTAAAGAAATGAATTATAAATTACAAAAGTGGAAAAATTTGGAGACTACTTGGATTGGAAGAATTAATATTATAAATTCATATATATTGCCAAAGTGATCTTACTTATTCTCCATGGTACCTATGAAAACTCCAAGGTCGTGGTTAAATCATATTTTTCCAAGTTCATATGGAAAAACAAAAAAACGAGAATTAGTTCTAAAATCTTGTCTAAGAGAATAACGAATGGGGGCTTAAATTTTCCTAATATTATTACCACTTATTATGCAAATATGATAAGACATATATTCTGTCTTCAAGATCCACAATTTTTTGACGAACCCTGGCATATTTTAGAGTCACAGGTTGTGATGCCCAATAAATTGGAACTCTTGATATGGAAGGAACTACTGGGTAAATACCAATTTTTTACACAGATTGAATCATGTATACTCAGCCAATCGTTAAACACCTGGCAAGAAATTAAAAAATTGTTGGGATATGTAAACAAGATACCAAAGACTTGCTCTATAGCGGTAATTGAGCAGAATGTAACGGACTTATCCTTGAATATTTGGTTTGAACACGGTATAGATACTGTTTCTGATATTATGAGTGAAAATAGATTGATATCATTTCAACACATCGTAGATTCCTATAAATTACCATCTAGAGAAATCTTCACCTATTTAAGGATTAAACATTACTTACACTCCTCTATTATTGAGAAACAATCTATAATTTCTAATCAATTGGAAATCATATTTTGTAATAGATCCAAGAAAAGAGTCACATCATTGGCGAATGTCCTGTTAAAAGAAACGGGTCAGACACCTTTAAAAATCATAGATTACTGGGAAAAAGAATTAGACATATCAATATCAGAAAAACAATGGTGCACATCTATCTCTTACTTAACAAAATATATACATGGTATAAATTTGGTAGAATGTCATTTTAAGTTAATATATAAATGGTACTACACTCCATCTAGACCATCAAAGATGTACCCACATTTACAGAATATATGTTGGAGGTGTGGGTCGTCTGCTGGGACATATATACATACCTGGTGGGAATGTCCGATTGTAAAGAGATTATGGTCATGGACCTACGATGTTTTGTATGAGCTGTCTCATAAAAGATTGGATCAAAATCCAGCTGTAGCGATATTACATTATAACTGGAATCTGCATACACAAGAAATTAAATGTATAGCATCTCATTGTTTTGTGGCAGCCAAAATTATAATTGCTAGAAACTGGAAATCATCTATTCCCTTTCAAAAAATACATCTTATTAATCAAATCAAATACCAACTCACGATGGAAAATAATCTTACTAATAATATATCGAGCTCAACTCTTAAAAAAGGTATTTACAAATTGTGGCTAAACAAAGTTATATCAATCTATTAATGAAAATGGGTAGCCCCCTATCACTTGTAAACTATAAAAGCATTGTAATGATCTAAAGGTGATAAAAAATGGGCAATCCCCTTATGTTTTTATAATCCAATTTCAATCTATGCTTGAAAATGGGTAACCTCCACTATTTGTTAATTACAACAGTATTGTAACGAGCCAAAGCTGGTGAAAAAACGGGTAATTTTACTACACTTGTATACCCTATTGTTAAGAGGAAAGGGAACCTCGGGTCTGACCTACTATTATCTACTACTTCCATGTATATTATCATTGATATAGTCTCAGACGATCATTGGTTGTCCCTTACCAAGATGTCTTATTAGATAAGACTATAATACTTAATTTGTCTAAAGGAACAACCAGAGATAGTTATTCATATCAATTATATCAATGCAAAATAATACAAGACTCAATGTTGTTCATCCTAAACAATAAGGCCTTCCCGTTTATTAAACCCCGGCCCATATTGAAGGAACAATATGCACAATCACTATGTTCTTTTTTTTCTCTTTACTCCTGAATGATGAAGATTAGCTGGGAATGATCTATCTATCAGTCTGAAAGTATGAATGAATGTGTGAAAGTTGTATTTATCTTTTTTAGTAAGTCAGTCAAAGTATGTTTTATGATGTAATTTCTTATGATATTCTCTATATCAGGACAAAACATCTGTGATCTGAATACGATGTAAACTCAAACTTAAATCCACAAATGTTATTGAAACGTTCAATGAATATCATTTAATATACTGGCTGACTGTACAAAATAAAATTATGAAATAAAGATGATTAAAACAACAAAAAAAAAAAAATATTATATTTTAAATGTCACAATAAATTATCTATTTTTATAACAATTTGTGATTTTAATTACCGGTATATGGTTATACATTTCACTTATAAAGATAAACGTTCTTAGGGATCTGAGAATTGAAAATCGTGGGCAATTCTCTCTGTTTACATTATTATCCCATAAATATCCCCACACCCTTCAAACTCCACATGCTCTAAACATCACTTTTTCCCCATGTTTAAGCATTGAAAGCCCAAACCTGAGAAAGTCCTTTACTTTAACAATAGCTTAAACTTCTCTAACAAACTAAATGCCCCAAGTACCCCTATACTAAATGTAACCCCACTATAATCCCTCTCAACATCCTATGAAACCTAACAATTATATTAACCCCTCTCTAACATAACTCTTCTCTTTACCCTAACCACTTCTAACATTATCTTAAACCATGCATGAATTTACACAGCTGCATACAATCACTCTACTCACAGATACAAAGAATTCAAGCAGGAATGTGAACATGCATGCATATGCATCTGCAGTTATCAAATACCAATATTTGTTTTTTCGACAATTTATACCTGCCATGTCCAGTGACTAAACTTCTCAAACTCACTTAATTATCCAGTTCAGCTATAGTTACAGCCTAGCTACTTAGTCTCAAAGAAATGTATAAGCTCCCAGACAACTTTATCCCAATGCTATATTCCTCTAGTTTTAACCCTGCACGAAAAAACATTGCTGGACTGCAGGCAGTCTCTATAGGTGATAAAGACCATCTGACTGGTGCAGTGTTTTGTTGCACATGTGTAGTAGCTTCCTATGGGAAAACATTGGATTGACTGATATCAAGGAGACAAAGCTTCCCCATGGAAACCGGCACGGTGAAGGCTGACAGGTAAATAAAACTCACCCGTCAAGCCCTCACATGTGAAGCAGACGCTAGCATAGATAGATTAAAACTATAGCTATAACAATACAAAGTGTTCATTTAATGTCCCAATTTGAATTTCAGTATGGTATATATAATTCCAACAAGGAAGCTACTAGTGATAATGTACCGGGCAGCTATAAAAGCTCTCTCAGAGAAAGCTTTTTCTCATATTTTTATATTTCAGGACGTTTGACTTTACATTGGATATTTATTCATTTTTAATGTTTGTGTTTAAAAGTGACAACTGCCAGTTTTTGCTTTTTTCCCCAATTGCATTTAATTCAGTGATCTGTGACCTAATTAAGGCATGGTCCCTCTGGCATTTTATAAAGTATAAAGCTTCTGTGTCTGTGGAAGAGTAATTTTCATTTAAAAGTATTTTCTTACATATGCTGACAGTATTAAGTATCTTCAACTGGACTTTTAAATAATTTCTATTTATTGTAATTCTATCATAAAGTTATGCTGTCAATAGTGCTGTCATTTTTGTAGTTATACTTTTTGTGTTATTATTGTTTATATTATTGTTTATATTTTTTATATATTTCTTATGTATATCTTGTATCACACTTATATATATATATATATTTTTTATACACATATATTATATATATTTTCTCTTTCAGCTATTATAGCTCCCTGTGGTTCTCCTGGCACCTTTTGATCTGTTTTGTGGTCCATTCATGTGCTCACTACAATTATATTTTGCTCCACTCATTACTTCATATTATTTCTTGTTGGTATTTTTGGGGAATTGTACCAGAATGTGAAGCGATTATTAAACACCTTAAATCCTGCTTAGCACCCAGATTCTGTTTTATTTTTTTACAATTATATTATCCACAAAATAGATTTGCTTATCTCTAATGAAGGTATTCCATAGGGAGTTATATTTATTTGTAATGTATATTTGTAAATACATGTGTAACAATGTGGGCAATATATACCTTATTAGGACGTTTTATCCAATTTTAATTCATGTCTTTCTGATTAAGATAGAAATGCCGATATGTTTCCAATAAGAAGGGCAGTATTGTCCATACTTTAGATGGACTTTATTACACTTCCTGTACTAATAGGAGACGAATGCAACACGTGTGCGGTGACGTGCGCACGTAACCGGAAGTTGACGCGGATCATCACATGACCCGGAAACGGACGGAATGATGCCGAAACCCGGAAGTGAGAGAGGTTTAACAGCGAAAATTCAACTACAGAAGGGTATAAAAAGAAAATAAGATGACAGTTTGGGCTTATCCTGCACTGAGGAAGACTAATTTTTAGTTGAAACGCGTTTGCTATTTGAATTTGTAAGGACTTACTATACTATCTGCGGTAGTGTATTATATTTGCACACTGCTTATGTATGTCCTTTTTTACTTTGCTTTTATTGATGTTTTAATAAAGAAATGTACTACTGATCCTTCTTCTGGAGTACCTTCGAAGCCAGTTATTGGCACCCTGACGCTTATCATATAGAGCCTGACACGGCTCTACGCTTGTGAGTTGATACCTCATATTTCCTTTCTTTAATATTGTTAATTACAGACTTCACCATGTGTGGTAACATTTGTTTTTTATATATCGCTCAGGAAAGAAATTCCGCTATTGTCATTTAGACGTTACTAGTGAGAAGTATACCTATATAAGTGTCACATTGGGTGTGGTATTAACATGGTAATTTTATTATCATGTTTATTTGTTATTCATGCACATTAACACACAGATACATATAAATACACAAATACATACACACAAATTCATATAGACACTGACACATACAGTACCACAAAACAAGTGTCAAAGCGCACACAGTGATTAATATTAGTTACCTTATTCTAAAGAGTAGAGGTAGTGGGACCTTATTCTAAAGAGTATATGAACACACTTAGATGCAAGCTGACATAAAAATACACACCCTGACACACAGATGCACACACACACTGAAACAGAAGCACACTGACATATATATACACACACAGATACACACACACACACATACTTATACACATACACGCACTCATACACATACACACACTCATACACATACACACACTCATACACATATATACACCCACACTCATACTCACACATACACACACACACACACTCATACTTGCACTCATACACATAGTTACATAGCTGAAAAGAGACTTGTGTCCCTCAAGTTCAGCCTTCCTCACACATGTTTTTGCTGTTGATCCAAAAGAAGGCAAAAAACCCAGTCTGAAGAGCTTCCACTTCTGCAAACGTATGCAAACCAGGAAAAAATAATTCTTAACCCCCAAAATAGCAGTGAGATATCTTCTTGGATCAAGCAGCTATTACCCTACTAATTGGAAATTATATCCCTGTAGGTTATGTTTTTGCAAGTATTTATCCAATTGCTGTTTAAACATCTATATGAACTCTGAAAAAAACACCTCTTCAGGCAGAGACTTCTATATCCTTATTGCTCTTACTGTAAAAAAAAAACTTTTTCTGTGCCTTAGATGAAATCTCCTTTCTTCCAGCCTGAATGCGTGACCTTGTGTCCTATGTATAGCCCTGTTTTTGAATAGATTTCCAGATAATGGTTTGCACTAGCCCCTAATATATTTGTATAATGTTATCATATCCCCTCTGAAGCACCGTTTTTCAAAACTAAAGAGATTTACATTTTTTAACCTTTCTTCGTAATTAAAATGCTTCATTCCTTTTATCAATTTTGTTGCAACTGCAGATTGACATTGCATATTGCTGCCTAATTTGTTGTTTATAACAATTCCCAAATCCTTCTCGTGTGTGGTTATCCTTAATTCACTACCATTTAGGGTGTAAGTTGCTTTGCATTCTTGACCCTGAAGTGCACAACTTTGCATTTCTCTACATTAAATTTAATCTGCCATTTTAGTGCCCAGTCCCCCGATCTATCTAAATCCCACTGCAGCAAAGCAATATCCTGCTCACATTTTATTACTTTACAAAGTTTTGTGTCATCTGCAAACACTGAAACATGGCTTTCAATGCCTAATTAAAGATCATTTATAAATATGTTAAATAGAAGCGGTCCCAAAACAGAACCCCGAGGGACACCACTTACCACTTTTGTCCAGCCTGAAAATTTACAATTAATGACAACTCCTTAAGCCAATGTTCTCCTCAAGAATAAGAATATTCATCTAGACCAATTTCTTTTCGTTTGAAGACTAACCTATTGTGAGTAACCGTATCAAATGCCATGTCAAAATCCAAGTAGATTACATCCAATGCAACACCCTGACCTATACTTCTACTTACTTCTTCATAGAATGCAATCAGGTTAGTTTGACATGACTTATGTTTCATAAAACCATGCTGAATTTTTGCTAATAACAAAGTTCTTCCCAATGAATTCCTGAATATTATCGCTTCAAATATTTTCCCAATCACAGAAGTTAAGCTCACAGGTCTATAATTTCCAGGCAAGGAAATATAGGAACAACATCTGCCTTCCTCCAATCCTCCAGTACAATACCTGAAACAAAAGAATCATTAAGAATTAAATACAGAGGTTCAATTATTTCACCACTTAGCTCCTTAAGTACTCGTGGGCGAATACCGTTCAGCCCCGGAGCTTTATTTACATTACTTTTCTTTGACTACTGTAGCACCTTGTCTCGAGTCATCCAATCACAAGTTATCTGCAAGTTTTTTTGCAGCAATTATTTGCATATCTATTGCCATAGGATCCTCATTAATATATATTGAAGAAAAATAGTACACACAATGCACGCACCATGACACAGATATACTGACATAAAAACACACACCCTGACATCCAGATGCCCATGCACAGATGTGTGCATGCACACAGACACACACACTAACACAGAAGCAGACTGCCATATCTATACACACACAGATGCACACACACACAAACACACACTCATACTCACACATACACACACATGTGATTTTTTTATATCTCCAGCCACCCTCTTTTTACTTCTAGGAGAGTGGCTTGTAGTCCTGCTGGCTGGTGTTAGTGAGGGGTGTGGAGGTAGAGGTTAGTCTGAAAGACTAAAGAAATGTGTTTTAAGGCACTTCTTAAATGATTGAAGACTAGGGGAGGGTCTGATGGCAGGCTATTTCATAGGAAGGGAGCTGCCCGAGAGAAGTCCTGCAAGCGCGAGTTGGCCGTACGGGTGCAAGCAGCGGACAGGAGAAGGTAATGGGCAGAGCGGAGAGACCGAGAAGAGGCATACCTATGGATCTGTGAGGAGATATAAGAGGGGCTAAGATTCTTCAGTGCTTTATAGGTATGGGTTAGCACTTTGAATTGACTTCTATAGGATACAGGAAGTCAATGTAAGGGTGAGGTGTGAGAGAACCGACTAGAGAGGAAAATCAGTCTGGCAGGATTCATTACAGACTGTAGTGGGGCAATATGGCTATTGGGAAGACCAATTAGGAGAGAGTTATGATAGTCCATGCGAGAGATTACTAGAGCATGGATAAGCTCTTGAATAGCATTTTGTGTAAGAAAGGGGCAGATGCGGGCAATGTTTTTAAGGTGGAATTGACATGATTTGACAACAGACCAGATGAGAGGCTCAATGGTGAGGCCAGAATCAAAAGTAATACCAAGACAACCTGCTTGTAAGGATGGGCTGATGTATATGTAATATATATTATATATATGTATAGTGTAGATTGGATTAGCCTTCTTAGTCTTGTATAGTGATGTCCCGAACGGTTCGCTGGCGAATAGGTCATGGCGAACATCGCATGTTCGCGTTCGCCACGGATGGCGAACATATGCGATGTTCGGTCCGCCCCTATTCGTCATCATTGAGTAAACTTTGACCCTGTACCTCACAGTCAGCAGACACATTCCAGCCAATCGGCAGCAGACCCTCCCTCCCAGACCCTCCCACCTCCTAGACAGTATACAATTTAGATTAATTCTGAAGCTGCATTCTTTTTTTTATTCTTTTTTTTGGTGTTTATTATACATTATCCCCCATTGCCAGTAACCTGTGTTTATTATACATTATCCCCTCATAGCCAGTAACCTGTGATTGTTATACATTATCCACCCATAGCCAGTAACCTGTGTTTATTATACATTATTCCCCATAGCCAGTAACCTGTGTTTATTACACATTATCCTCCCCATAGCCAGTAACCTGTGTTTATTATACATTATCCTCCAATAGCCAGTAACCTGTGTTTATTATACATTATCCTCCCATAGCCAGTAACCTGTGTTTATTATACATTATCCTCCCATAGCCAGTAACCAGTGTTTATTATACATTATCCCCCCATAGACAGTAACCTGTGTTTATTATACATTATCCTCCCATAGGCAGTAGCCTGTGTTTATTATACATTATCCCTCCATAGCCAGTAGCCTGTGTTTATTATAGATTATCCCCGCATAGCCAGTAACCTGTGTTTATTATACATTATCCCCCCATAGCCAGTAACCTGTGTTTATTATACATTACCCCCCCCCATAGCCAGTAACCTGTGTTTATTATATATTATCCCTCCCATAGCCAGTAACCTGTGTTTATTGTACATTATCCCTCCCATAGCCAGTAACCTGTGTTTATTATACATTATCCCTCCCATAGCCAGTAACCTGTGTTTATTATAAATTATCCCCCATAGCCAGTAACCTGTGTTTATTATACATTATCCTCCCATAGCCAGTAACCTGTGCTTATTATACATTATCCTCTCATAGCAAGTAACCTGTGTTTATTATACATTATCCCTCCCATAGCCAGTAACCTGTGTTTATTATACATTACCGAGAAAAAGTGAACCCAAGCTGTGGGGCAGCTTCAGGAGCACAGGAGTTGGGTGCTGCAGGGATGATTCTAACCAATGTGGCAGACTTAAAAATTCAACTTTATTATGGGCACCATAACAACTGTATGGTCCCAGACAAATATATACATATAGAGAAAGAAAACTTATTATCCCACAACCGCTATGAACCAAACGGGGAAAGCAAAAATGTATAAAAGGTTGTACCTACGAAATGGCTATAGGAACCTGTGAAAGCTAGCCCTGCTGTATACTGCTTGTGAGTGGAGAAAGACTGAGAATGTATACGCAGAGGCTAGGTAACAGGTATTGTACGGTGCAGACTAATGCTCTTAGTGGCAGCTGACCTCTACGACAGGGATAAGTGAGTGAAGACAGCTCTAGAATGACAGGAACAGGTTGAACCACACGGTTCAGACCAAATGATGGATAACTGTGAGTCAATAATAGAGTACACTCAATCCTGTCTATAAAGGAATCGGATGTTGCCTTGGAAAGAGGCTATACTCCGTACTGGGATTACTCAAAAGCACTTGCACCGCTGGTGATGGCACAATCTACCAAACAGGGAGAGTGCCTAGCGGTGACAGACTGTGAGGAGGTGGAGGGGGTTGTAACTCACTTGGTAACAAGGCTACTAATCGGTGCCAATAGTTAAGGAGCCCCCCCAGACAGACAGTCTGGCTATAAAGCTTGCCGGTATAACAGCTGGACGGAGCAGGCTCTCCTATGTGTGGAGAGGAAACAATATGGGTAGGGAGACACAAATGTGTCCACACTTGGAACGTAAAGACGCTACCATTAGGTGCAGTATAACCTGTCTCCCAGTAACCCGCTTGCTGTCTTTGCTTTGTGTCAGCTGCTTGCCAGTGTAACAGCTGGACGAGACAGACTCTCCTAGACGGAGATAGCCCGATGTGGGTAGGGAGACACAGATGTGTCCACACTCTTAAACGTAAGTATGCTACAGGTAAGTGTAGTAACGCCGTCTCCACACTAACCCACTGGTTGTCTTTGCTTGATGTCAACAGCTGGAGAAGCCTCTCTCCTACTAGTGGAGAGGAGCTAAAGTAATTCACCTGTAAGGAGTAAAAAAAGATTCTGCACTGAAGTGAATAGAGTAGCTAAAAAGCTACTTGCTAGCTCAGTAGGTGCTAAAGTTGTTTCCCCTGGTGATCACATCAAATCGTGTAGTTTAAAATAAAGAAATTGGCGACCTAACGTCCGTTTCGGCGCTGCTACAGCGCCTTTGTCAAAGGTGAGGTGTGTACTGCTGCTTACAGCGTTTTAAAGCCGATCTAGGCGGCTTTTCCAGCCAATCGGGACGTTGGGCGTGTACTGCCTCCTGGTGTCCGACTGTGATTGGCTGTATACGCTGTCACTCCTCGTTTAGTCCGCCCACTTGTTGTGAGCGGGGGGGGGGGGGGGGGGAGTACTGTCACACTGTCCATCCGTATTGGCAGAATGCATACTGTAAATGGTCGGTCCAGATTAGTTATCGTCGGATCCTGACGGATCCTGAGCCATGGTCATTGAGGAGGTTGTAAGGGCAGCTATCGGTGCCTGGCTTGGGATCACCGAAGGAGGGGGTGTAGTGATGCCCATGGGTATATCCTTCGGGCGTGCTCCGATGTCAGGGAGGATAAGTAGTCCCTGGAGTGGAGGGATGCCCAATGAGTATCTAGTGATTGACTTATTTACAGTCTCTGCCGTGGTTGGAAAGATTCAGTGTGACAGAAAGGGAGCTGCAAGTACATGATGGAATGCTCTATTAATACGAAAAGCATGAAAGAATTATTTAGGAGGGCCAATGGTGTGAATCGAAAAATACTACATATCTATATACATATATACACGAGGTGCTAGGGAATCAGGAGTCAATGAACGGGGTGAAGGTGAATCCTTCATTTAGGCCTTTGGGTGATAGTGTGTCCAGTTTGTAGATCCAATAGCACTCCCTCCTTCTGAGGGTCATATCCAGGTCCCCACCTCTTTTGCCCAGTTGGATTCTCTCGATGCCAGCGAACTTAATGCATTTGGGAGTATCCATGTGATGCATTCTGATATGTCTAGCTACTGGTGTGTCTTTGCTGGAGGTAACGGAGTGGACATGCTCCATAATACGTCTTTTGAATGGGCGTATGGTTTTGCCCACGTATTTTAAGCCACATTTGCACGTCAATAAGTATACTATCCCGGAGGTGTTGCAATTAAAAAATTGTTTTATGGGGATAACGATGGTATTGGTCGAGTCCATGATAGTTTTGGACCCCTTGGCTATGTGTAAGCATGCAACACATTTGCCGCACTGGTATGTGCCATGTATATTGAGCCAGGTAGTGTTTTTCTTTTTCTTAGGTGCGGTGAAGTGACTGGGTACCAGTATCTCCTTCATATTCCTGCCTCTCCTGGCTGTGACCGATACTTTGCTGGAAATAACGTCCTTCAAATGCGGGTCCTGAGTTAACAGGGGCCAGAAGCGGCCCATGACCTTTTTAACTTCGTTCCAACCGGCGTCGTAGCTTGCTATGCATCTGATAAGTTTCTGAGGGTCCTGGTCAGGCTTGTCTGCTAATAGATCATCACGTGTACTGCTCAGAGCCCTCTGATAGGCATGTTTGAGACATCTATTGGGATATCCTTTTTGTTTGAATCTGTGTCTCAGTTCAGTAGCTTTAAGTTTGAAATCCTCAATGGATGAACAGTTTCTCCTGAGTCTAAGGTACTGTCCCACTGGGATCCCCCTCTTAAGGGGTATAGGATGGTGGCTTTCCCAACGTAACATGCTGTTAGTGGATGTGGGCTTGCGGTACAGTGTGGTCTCAATCGTGAGGTCCCCAGTGATCCTTAGTGAGCAGTCTAGGAAGTTTAGTGTCTGGTCACCGAACTCCATAGTGAGCCTGAGATTCAGGTCATTCTTGTTCAGAGTCTCTACAAACTTGACGAAGTGTGTTAAGGTACCCGTCCAGATGATAAGGACGTCGTCAATATACCTCTTCCATAGGAAGATACAGTCCGTGAATTCTTTGAGAGACCCAGAAAAAACTATCTTACTCTCCCACCATCCCAGATGCAGGTTGGCATAGGATGGGGCACAAGACGTCCCCATCGCAGTCCCCTGCACCTGGTGATAGTGTTTGTTCTGGAAGAGAAAGAAGTTGTGAGTAAGAATGAACCTCAGTAGATTAAGTACAAACTGGGTATGGGTGGTGTGTTCTGTGCCCCTTGTTTTCAGGAAATATTCGACATGATCCAGACCACTGGAGTGTGGTATGGAGGAATATAAGGCCTCCACATCAAGACTACATAGTACTGATCCCTCTGGTACCTTTAGTGACGCTAGGCATTTGAGGGTGTCCTTGGTGTCTTTTAGGTAGGATGGTAATTTTTCTACGAATGGGCGTAGTATTCTATCCACATAAATACTGCCTCTGCTTGTAAAGTTACTAGAGCCTGAGACTATTGGTCTTGCTGTCAGGTCTTTTTGTTGCTTATGTATTTTAGGGAGGCAGTAAAATGTGGATGTTGTAGGGCTCTTGATATAGATACTGCCATACTCCTCTTTCGAGAGTACACCCTGGTCAAAGGCTTGATCCAAGAGGATCTTATATTCGCATTGATACTTCATAGAGGGGTCAGTAGTCAATACTTTGTAAGTCTTGTCATCGTGGAGAATGACTTCAGCCATCCGTATATAATGTGCTCTGTTGAGTAGGACTACGTTGCCACCCTTGTCAGCAGGTTTGATTACGATGTCCTCATTATCCCTGAGGTCACACAGGGCTCGCCATTCGTTGCCCGAGAGATTACCCCTTGGTTTGACTGTCAGCATGTCAGTATTCATGGTCTTGATCATGTTAGTGATTGAATCAATGAACGTATCTATATTCTTAAACTCTCTGAAATTTGGAGTAAATTTGCTTCGCTGGCAGAGATCGGTGTAAGGGGCTGTAGGATTGGTGTCATTATCATCAAGGAGAGATACTAGCTCCTGTAGGCATTGATACTCTCTGGTGTTGAAGCCTAGTTCCTTTGCCCTTTTCTCATCTTTTAGTTTAAAGAACTTATGTAGGGCCAGTTTCCTCCCGAAGAGATTAATGTCCTTAATCCATTCAAAATGATTGAACGGCGGGGTTGGAACAAAGGATAATCCTCTCGTAAGGACCTTAACTTGTATGGGGGTGAGGGTAATATCTGACAAGTTGACAACTTTTAATTCGTCGGTTAATAGCGTCTGCGCGCTCTCCCTCTGTATCTGGTTTGTCTTTGATTTTGAGCCTCCCCCTCTCGGGGGGGCTGCCCTAAAAAAGCTACCCCTTTTTTGAGGATCCCTTTGTTAGACTGAGGATTGGAATTACCCGTTGGGGTAGTGGTTTGTTCATTGTCTGTGTCGGACGTCTCATAATCAGAGGTCATGTACTGATCAGAGTCTGCTCTCGTGGTTTTCCTGAACCTTCTGTATACCTTTCCTTTTTTGTAATCATCATTGTCTCTGATGAATTTACTATGTTTTCGGCTTTTTACATTGTTCTGATATTTATTGAGATTTTGCTGCAGCCTTTGTTCCTGCACACTGAAGGAAGGATCGTCTTTATAGCTCTGTATCCCTTCTACTGCCGTGTTGACTTTCTCATTAACTGTTTTAAGCCTATCTGATTCAAACCTAAGTAGGATATCCATAAATTTGTTGGAGCAGACATCTGCTGCATCCTCCCATTCTTTCAGAAGCTCAGGACTATCTAGTTCAAGATTGGGGATGGTTTGTATTCTCAAACCCCTGGGTATCATTGATTTGCTCGTATATTTTTGCAATGATGTGACCTCCCATCCTAGCCGGATTTGTTGTTTACACAAATTTGATAAAGTTCTGAACTTAGCGTTAATATTGTCCTGCTCAGGTAGGTATGTTACGTCTTTATCAGAGAACACGGAGTCAATATCCGTGCACCACTGGTTCGTCTCTTTCAGTTGAGACAAGAAATTACTCATGATTGATTACACCTCGTGGTAATCTAAAATAAAAGATATGATAGCACACTCTATAGGTATTGAAACCTCTAGAACTAGATAAATATAAGGAAATGGCACGTTAGTGCAAGTGTTCCCAGTGGGTGGGAACTAGAGTGTGTCTGCAGACCCAGGAGGGCATAACCCTTGTATGTGTACAGAATAGAGAAAAAGTGAACCCAAGCTGTGGGGCAGCTTCAGGAGCACAGGAGTTGGGTGCTGCAGGGATGATTCTAACCAATGTGGCAGACTTAAAAATTCAACTTTATTATGGGCACCATAACAACTGTATGGTCCCAGACAAATATATACATATAGAGAAAGAAAACTTATTATCCCACAACCGCTATGAACCAAACGGGGAAAGCAAAAATGTATAAAAGGTTGTACCTACGAAATGGCTATAGGAACCTGTGAAAGCTAGCCCTGCTGTATACTGCTTGTGAGTGGAGAAAGACTGAGAATGTATACGCAGAGGCTAGGTAACAGGTATTGTACGGTGCAGACTAATGCTCTTAGTGGCAGCTGACCTCTACGACAGGGATAAGTGAGTGAAGACAGCTCTAGAATGACAGGAACAGGTTGAACCACACGGTTCAGACCAAATGATGGATAACTGTGAGTCAATAATAGAGTACACTCAATCCTGTCTATAAAGGAATCGGATGTTGCCTTGGAAAGAGGCTATACTCCGTACTGGGATTACTCAAAAGCACTTGCACCGCTGGTGATGGCACAATCTACCAAACAGGGAGAGTGCCTAGCGGTGACAGACTGTGAGGAGGTGGAGGGGGTTGTAACTCACTTGGTAACAAGGCTACTAATCGGTGCCAATAGTTAAGGAGCCCCCCCAGACAGACAGTCTGGCTATAAAGCTTGCCGGTATAACAGCTGGACGGAGCAGGCTCTCCTATGTGTGGAGAGGAAACAATATGGGTAGGGAGACACAAATGTGTCCACACTTGGAACGTAAAGACGCTACCATTAGGTGCAGTATAACCTGTCTCCCAGTAACCCGCTTGCTGTCTTTGCTTTGTGTCAGCTGCTTGCCAGTGTAACAGCTGGACGAGACAGACTCTCCTAGACGGAGATAGCCCGATGTGGGTAGGGAGACACAGATGTGTCCACACTCTTAAACGTAAGTATGCTACAGGTAAGTGTAGTAACGCCGTCTCCACACTAACCCACTGGTTGTCTTTGCTTGATGTCAACAGCTGGAGAAGCCTCTCTCCTACTAGTGGAGAGGAGCTAAAGTAATTCACCTGTAAGGAGTAAAAAAAGATTCTGCACTGAAGTGAATAGAGTAGCTAAAAAGCTACTTGCTAGCTCAGTAGGTGCTAAAGTTGTTTCCCCTGGTGATCACATCAAATCGTGTAGTTTAAAATAAAGAAATTGGCGACCTAACGTCCGTTTCGGCGCTGCTACAGCGCCTTTGTCAAAGGTGAGGTGTGTACTGCTGCTTACAGCGTTTTAAAGCCGATCTAGGCGGCTTTTCCAGCCAATCGGGACGTTGGGCGTGTACTGCCTCCTGGTGTCCGACTGTGATTGGCTGTATACGCTGTCACTCCTCGTTTAGTCCGCCCACTTGTTGTGAGCGGGGGGGGGGGGGGGGGGGGAGTACTGTCACACTGTCCATCCGTATTGGCAGAATGCATACTGTAAATGGTCGGTCCAGATTAGTTATCGTCGGATCCTGACGGATCCTGAGCCATGGTCATTGAGGAGGTTGTAAGGGCAGCTATCGGTGCCTGGCTTGGGATCACCGAAGGAGGGGGTGTAGTGATGCCCATGGGTATATCCTTCGGGCGTGCTCCGATGTCAGGGAGGATAAGTAGTCCCTGGAGTGGAGGGATGCCCAATGAGTATCTAGTGATTGACTTATTTACAGTCTCTGCCGTGGTTGGAAAGATTCAGTGTGACAGAAAGGGAGCTGCAAGTACATGATGGAATGCTCTATTAATACGAAAAGCATGAAAGAATTATTTAGGAGGGCCAATGGTGTGAATCGAAAAATACTACATATCTATATACATATATACACGAGGTGCTAGGGAATCAGGAGTCAATGAACGGGGTGAAGGTGAATCCTTCATTTAGGCCTTTGGGTGATAGTGTGTCCAGTTTGTAGATCCAATAGCACTCCCTCCTTCTGAGGGTCATATCCAGGTCCCCACCTCTTTTGCCCAGTTGGATTCTCTCGATGCCAGCGAACTTAATGCATTTGGGAGTATCCATGTGATGCATTCTGATATGTCTAGCTACTGGTGTGTCTTTGCTGGAGGTAACGGAGTGGACATGCTCCATAATACGTCTTTTGAATGGGCGTATGGTTTTGCCCACGTATTTTAAGCCACATTTGCACGTCAATAAGTATACTATCCCGGAGGTGTTGCAATTAAAAAATTGTTTTATGGGGATAACGATGGTATTGGTCGAGTCCATGATAGTTTTGGACCCCTTGGCTATGTGTAAGCATGCAACACATTTGCCGCACTGGTATGTGCCATGTATATTGAGCCAGGTAGTGTTTTTCTTTTTCTTAGGTGCGGTGAAGTGACTGGGTACCAGTATCTCCTTCATATTCCTGCCTCTCCTGGCTGTGACCGATACTTTGCTGGAAATAACGTCCTTCAAATGCGGGTCCTGAGTTAACAGGGGCCAGAAGCGGCCCATGACCTTTTTAACTTCGTTCCAACCGGCGTCGTAGCTTGCTATGCATCTGATAAGTTTCTGAGGGTCCTGGTCAGGCTTGTCTGCTAATAGATCATCACGTGTACTGCTCAGAGCCCTCTGATAGGCATGTTTGAGACATCTATTGGGATATCCTTTTTGTTTGAATCTGTGTCTCAGTTCAGTAGCTTTAAGTTTGAAATCCTCAATGGATGAACAGTTTCTCCTGAGTCTAAGGTACTGTCCCACTGGGATCCCCCTCTTAAGGGGTATAGGATGGTGGCTTTCCCAACGTAACATGCTGTTAGTGGATGTGGGCTTGCGGTACAGTGTGGTCTCAATCGTGAGGTCCCCAGTGATCCTTAGTGAGCAGTCTAGGAAGTTTAGTGTCTGGTCACCGAACTCCATAGTGAGCCTGAGATTCAGGTCATTCTTGTTCAGAGTCTCTACAAACTTGACGAAGTGTGTTAAGGTACCCGTCCAGATGATAAGGACGTCGTCAATATACCTCTTCCATAGGAAGATACAGTCCGTGAATTCTTTGAGAGACCCAGAAAAAACTATCTTACTCTCCCACCATCCCAGATGCAGGTTGGCATAGGATGGGGCACAAGACGTCCCCATCGCAGTCCCCTGCACCTGGTGATAGTGTTTGTTCTGGAAGAGAAAGAAGTTGTGAGTAAGAATGAACCTCAGTAGATTAAGTACAAACTGGGTATGGGTGGTGTGTTCTGTGCCCCTTGTTTTCAGGAAATATTCGACATGATCCAGACCACTGGAGTGTGGTATGGAGGAATATAAGGCCTCCACATCAAGACTACATAGTACTGATCCCTCTGGTACCTTTAGTGACGCTAGGCATTTGAGGGTGTCCTTGGTGTCTTTTAGGTAGGATGGTAATTTTTCTACGAATGGGCGTAGTATTCTATCCACATAAATACTGCCTCTGCTTGTAAAGTTACTAGAGCCTGAGACTATTGGTCTTGCTGTCAGGTCTTTTTGTTGCTTATGTATTTTAGGGAGGCAGTAAAATGTGGATGTTGTAGGGCTCTTGATATAGATACTGCCATACTCCTCTTTCGAGAGTACACCCTGGTCAAAGGCTTGATCCAAGAGGATCTTATATTCGCATTGATACTTCATAGAGGGGTCAGTAGTCAATACTTTGTAAGTCTTGTCATCGTGGAGAATGACTTCAGCCATCCGTATATAATGTGCTCTGTTGAGTAGGACTACGTTGCCACCCTTGTCAGCAGGTTTGATTACGATGTCCTCATTATCCCTGAGGTCACACAGGGCTCGCCATTCGTTGCCCGAACAAACATAAAATGCTATATAAAATTTGTGGGAATATCGAATAGTCGTGTACAGTAAATCAGAGAGGGCTCAGAATATCGAACCATCGATCGGTATCCAACCTTGTGCAAATGGGGAGTTTGCGGTTGTGCAAATGGACTGTTTGCGGTTGTTTGCGGTGCGTTAAACGGGGAGTTTGGTCTGTCACTGTGAAGCGGGCGTAACCCTTACACTACCTGATCGATACAACATCATACCTGATGTATTAAAGCACGTTATTCCAAACAATTTAGGAATGTTAGGTGATTTATGCCCTTTATGGATTAAAACCAGACTCTGCATCAACTATGTAATTTTCCATCGGAGTTTTGCCATGGATCCCCCTCCGGCATGCCACAGTCCAGGTGTTAGTCCCCTTGAAACAACGTTTCCATCACTATTGTGGCCAGAAAGAGTCCCTGTGGGTTTTAAAATTTGGCTGCCTATTGAAGTCTATGGCGGTTCGCCCGGTTCGCCCGTTCGCGAACATTTGCGGAAGTTCGCGTTCGCCGTTCGCGGACGGAAAATTTTATGTTCGCGACATCACTAGTCTTGTAGACAAGATGCCAAAATACCAGAGTATTGCACTATGGAATGATACCTTTTTTATTGGACTAACATAATATTTTAAAGGAAGAGATGAAAACTCTTGAAAGCTAGTCTTGAAAGCTCTCCCATTATGTGTACACTGCACCCGATACAAACATGAAGGCTACAAAGATGTCTACACAGCACAATATCAATTGCTTTAAATTCATGACATTATCTTCATTCAATGATTTGGTTAGAGGACACAGTATGTATGCAAATCAGTTTTGCAATGTAAGTCACTATGTCTCATAGTCCTATAAATACCCTTCAAAAAACTTTAAGTATCGATGACAGTTTACTCTTTGGTATTAGTGCTCAATGCCATGAGTGCTAGTGAAGCTTGTTGATCTATCTGTTCAATGTGATTTACCATAAGGTGGAAGTATGATGACACCTAGACAGAGGACAAGTAATGGCAAGGATTAGCTTTTAGGCAACATTTCTTTAAAGAAACTGAAACCCAGGAATTTTGTCTCTGTTCTTCAGTGGCCTTCTGTTTGATTGCACCTTGGGGTTTTCTCCATCATTGAATCCTTTCCAGGATCATATATGTCATGACTGGCTTGTTACATTTGTTAAGTGCAACAGACGAGGAAAGAAATATAAGGCTTAATCCATCCTAATACAGCCTGCTACAAGGTAAATTCTCTGAAATTAATTTCTGAATTTAGTACTAAAGAACTGAATCTAATCAAACAAATATCTACTAAATGTAAAAAATAATGGAAGTGCTTTATATTTTTCCTACTTTGAAGGCAAGAAAAGTACAGCAAAAGACCAGGGTTGAGGGGAAAAAGATATTCAGAGCTCAGTTGAAGGAGAGCTAAATATTAAAATAATTTGTGCACAGATTAAAAAAAGTCCTATAATCTGATGCTAATGCTTACAGTAAAAAGCTATATTTATTAGACTTGGATATTTATTCATGCCTAAAAAACTTGTGCTGTCTCTTCAGCTGGAACTGCTGCTCATTCTACCACAGCTAGTTCAAGGATTATATATTCTTAGAGTCCCCCAAGAAGCAACCAAGGGAGATTGCAGCAGAATCCACTTTTTGTGGGGTAGTCAGAGGCACTCTTTAGTGAAGACTTTTTTGACATTTGTGACAACAGCTGCGCCTGCTACCAGTGACACAAGTACTATACACACTGTATCACCACCATCAACATAACCAGTACCGTTACCAATAACATTTCTATTAAACAACAAAGTGGTAGTGTACAGGCTAGTGTTGTGACAGTTAGTGCTATAACCAATGCAAATCCACCATCTTCAGCAGACAGGCAAAGATTTAAAAGTACTGTATTGTGTCAATTAATCAAAGTTTGGGATCACTTTGAGTGCCTCAAAGATGTCTAACATACAGCAGTGTCTCTTCTACTAAGGTTGCTGAGGTCGGTGCCAGTCGTGGAAAGAGGCTGGTTGGTCATTTCATAAAAAAAATAATGAATAAAATTTACTCCTGCTGCATCTACTGCTCCTCTTTTTTTAAATTGTATTTTTTTAAATGCCTCTCATTGTAGTGGTTCCACCCTGCCTGACTGAGGCCTGCTACCTATATAGCTGGGAGACGCTGATAAGACACAGTTTTTTCTTCACTGAAGGACAGTTACTGACACTATGAACTGAATGTGAGGAAAAACTTAGTTATTGTCAGGTGGAAGGGACAGGAGGGTTCAATTTTTCACTGACATTTTGTTCTTGAATTTTTGGATAAAACCCCTTTTTTTAAAGTAAAATTACTCCTACTCATTTTTCATTATTTCAAGATAGCAAAAGGAAAATGTTACAATCACACATTACTTTCTCTCCCTATGTTTTTTATGTCAAATATTTTATTGATTTTCAATTAATTTTGACATAAAAAATAGTACAAAAATCTAATTAAGTTATAACTTAAATCTTAAAAGTGCTCATTCTAAGGAGATGTTTGCCATTCCCTGAGAGTTTGCCAATTATTTATGTATTTTTTTTTTATTGGACAATAATAACCATTTACATTGAAACAGTATAACATAAAAAGCTTTATTATAATTCCTAAGACTTACAAGTCAAATCCATCCATTGTCAAAAGGGATGACAATAGGTATTAAAAGGCACAGGTATAGTCTGTACTGCTCTAAACTTCTATGTTTTCAATGATGCAAGGCAGAGTATTGTATTGTACTTACAATTTTTGTAACTTGTCATGCCATATTTGGAAAGACTTAGACAAGTGACGTTGTGAACTACTAATATTCTTCATTTTGATTTGGAACATTAGTTGAGTCAAAATATCTTGCCATAAATGGCTTTGGAGTTTTTTCCAATTGTGTGCAATTACAATGTTGAGTGCTAAAAAACAATGTCTAATTAAAAAAATGTTTTTGTTATCCATGTTTGGCCAATTTAAATGTATAAGAGCAGTTTTCTGGAGTATAACTCAAATCCACATTTGTATATATGTTATGAAAGAGAAAATCTTTTCCCAAGTATTAACAAACTCACAACTCCACCGTAAATGGATATATTTTTCATTGGCCTTGTTGCATCTCTAACAAATTGGTGTTTGATTGTCATTATGAAACACTTTAAATTGTATTTCTGGACAATTTTTTTTTTTTTTGAATTTTTTATTTTTGCAGTGCATATAGTGATTACAACTGGCTCTAGGTACCCCAACGGCATTCCTTGAGCTTCTTGGCATAGATAACAAGTAGGGTAATAGCTAGACAGTGCACATTTTTTAGTATAATAGGAACAGGATAAGGTTACTTGCAAATAATACACTCTTTTTAAGTGTGTAAGCTTTGTATAGGATAAAGAAGCAGGTTCAATAATTCCCTGACACATAAGTTTAGGTCAAACAGTAGGAGCACGCTAACACATACACAAAAAAAAAAAAAATAAATAAAATAATAACCATCTACGCTTGTCGTTGCTAGACTAGTTATAAGAAGTAATTACATCTAAATATGTAGGTACATTCCAGCTTAACAATGTTGTCGGCTGCATATTTAAAGTAATAGGATCGATATTTCGACAGCTTATGTTCTCGTTTGGTTTAGATGAGTTAACAGGACGTACAGATCAGATAAGAGTATGCAGAAGAGTGACAAAGAAGGACACCCTGAGATGTGCATTTCAAATATAAACAAGGCTATGCAGTGCATGGTATACTATATGTGTGTCCAGATTGTGACAGGAGATCAGTGCACGTGTTATATTGTAAAATAATGCATAATACGGCAGATTTTAAAACCCCTGGCAACGGTTATAAACAAAAAGGTAAGCGTTACTTAAAGCGTAAGTGTGTTTAGGAGAGTCCAGGTATGGTTTGAGCATTACAGCCCCACAGTGTGTAAGGCCAATTCAGCTGCATCTCTCCTGCAGGTCGATCACCCGATCCCTATACGCAGCTGGGTGTAGGAGCAGTTGAAGAGGCTTAGCTGGTCAGCCTTGCAGCCCTTCGTAGGCCTGGCGCCTCCTCGGCCCTGGATCAGTGTGAGGGCTGGTACCTTCAGGCCACGAGCCTGGGGTCCACTTGGGTCCAGGGTCTTTCCCGATGAGCGGGTGCGGCGGGCCTTGCGTGTATCTGGCACGGGCCGTCGTGTGGGTTCTGTAGCCCTCCGTTGGTGTGGCCGGTACCTGCGGGTTGGTCCCCCCGTTGCCCTCTGTCCAGGCAGGCGCTTCATTTTGGTTACTGTGGATTGGCGTTTTTTTGCGCCCATCAGAGGTTTCCCGGTCCTCCCAGGGCTGCTGGTTTGCTTTTTAGGTGGGTCAGGGAGTGGTATGACCGTAGCTGGTCGTATATGGGCCATTAGCTGGGCCCAAAACTTATCAAAAATGATGTCCAGAGAGTCTCTCGCTTTAGGGGTGGGGTAATGAGATACATGCTGCTGCCGCATGTCACGAGTGCAGTCGTCGCTTTTGGCCGCCATTTTCGAGGCCTTCCCCTCTGGTCCGTCTGCTTGAACCGTCGTTTGCAATAGCAGGTCAGTGACCGGGTTGGGTCTGTGTGGCGGGGACCGGGATGTCCCCCACCGGTCCAAAGGGGGGGGGGAAGTTCCGTGCGTGCTTGTGGCTCGGAGTGTTGAGCGGGAAGCGGCCGCCTTCCCAACTCCCCTTCTCTCACTTGCCTCGTTCTGCCGTTTCGGGTCCCGGGCACTCCGGGAGATGAGACCGGTATCTGCGGGCGCCTACTGGGTTCCTCCATCTGTTGAGCCCCCGTTTGTGGATTTTCCCGGTATGTGCGCCCTTATTTTCAGCGTTAAATTCCCCGTTCAGCGGGAGCTCGAGCTGAGCACGTCTTGCTCGCTCGCTAGCCAGGCTCCGCCCCCCATTTCTGGCCAATTTATACAGTGAATTACTTTCTTAATTTTTGACCAAGCTTCATTAAATTTTTCATATCTTTGTTGTAATTAAGGTATTTTTGCCAATGGACTTTCAAAAGAGGGGATATGAAACACTAAAGGGGCTAAGGAATTCAAAAGGGTTACGAGACACACAGGTGAAGATTATTTTTTTGGCAGGTGGGGGGACCGCAAAATGTATCTTCACCTGTGTAGCTAAAAATCCTTGCACCTGTCCACATGTACAGATACAAAAAAACCAATGTGTGCTGGCACTCAATTACGTGTTAGGTGCCGGTATTCGAGGTATAACCCCACAAATAACCTCCAATAAATATCATACAAAAAATATATGAATACCGCACTCAATAAACGGTTTTAAGTAATAATTAAACCTATGTTCAAATTTATAGTATTTATTGAAAAGCTTATAAGGATAATTCACAAAGTTAATGGTATTTCATCAAAGTAACACATAATTCATCTTATATACACCAACTATGTACAAATGTCTATCTAGACACAGTATCCTCCTATGTGTAATGAACAGTTCAATAAAAAATGAAAATAATGTAACGAAATGGGAAAAAAGGAGAAAAAATGCAAAAATATATATATGAAAAAATATATAGAGAATCTATATTGAAAAAATGAAAAAAAGGAGAAAAAAGAAAAAAGAAGAAAAAATGAAAAAATGAAAATATATATGAAAAAATTCAAAAATAGAGAAAAATGGAAAAAATGGAAAATATACAGAATGCTAAAGTCCTGAAAAGTACAAGTCCAGTATATAGTGCACTATATGTTTTGCCCACTATCTGTGGGTTGGTCTCACCAGTGTCGTCCACTTCTTTAAGTAGTATACAGTAGGAAGATGCTGAAGTCTGTGAGGGATGGTCTGCATGGGAGGGATGGAGCGAATTCCTGGTAGTAGGAAGAGTGATTGCCACCCTGTATCCGCTGGTGGCTGGTCAAAACCTTATTTATGGAGAATGAAGTTAATCCGCTGCATCAGGCTCTGTTGGAAGCGAAATTGAAGTCACTCTTAGGGCTTTCCTTGTGAAATCGGCATGGGCTGCATGGGCTGCGCGCTCGGGACTTATGCGTCCCTTCGATGGCCCCAGTGTCCGTGCTGGGGCCATCGAAGGGACGCATAAGTCCCGAGCGCGCAGCCCATGCAGCCCATGCCGATTTCACAAGGAAAGCCCTAAGAGTGACTTCAATTTCGCTTCCAACAGAGCCTGATGCAGCGGATTAACTTCATTCTCCATAAATAAGGTTTTGACCAGCCACCAGCGGATACAGGGTGGCAATCACTCTTCCTACTACCAGGAATTCGCTCCATCCCTCCCATGCAGACCATCCCTCACAGACTTCAGCATCTTCCTACTGTATACTACTTAAAGAAGTGGACGACACTGGTGAGACCAACCCACAGATAGTGGGCAAAACATATAGTGCACTATATACTGGACTTGTACTTTTCAGGACTTTAGCATTCTGTATATTTTCCATTTTTTCCATTTTTCTCTATTTTTGAATTTTTTCATATATATTTTCATTTTTTCATTTTTTCTTCTTTTTTCTTTTTTCTCCTTTTTTTCATTTTTTCAATATAGATTCTCTATATATTTTTTCATATATATATTTTTGCATTTTTTCTCCTTTTTTCCCATTTCGTTACATTATTTTCATTTTTTATTGAACTGTTCATTACACATAGGAGGATACTGTGTCTAGATAGACATTTGTACATAGTTGGTGTATATAAGATGAATTATGTGTTACTTTGATGAAATACCATTAACTTTGTGAATTATCCTTATAAGCTTTTCAATAAATACTATAAATTTGAACATAGGTTTAATTATTACTTAAAACCGTTTATTGAGTGCGGTATTCATATATTTTTCACATGTACAGATACCCCATGTGATGCTATTGGACCTTAGTGGCAAAATTTCAATCAGTCTATTCAGTGTCAATGTAGGCAGTTAATTAGAAATAGCCCTCAAATGAATACACCTTTTGTTGAGACTAAATAATTTGCTGGCATGGACCTATATTTTTTATATTATGGATATATTTAACCCATAGGCCGGTGGTTTGCAGCAGATGAATAATTTTAATTCAATGTGTATTTATTTATTTATTTGCTTGGTTCATTATAACATTATTGATTGTTGCATTAAAAGTGGTTCACAACTTCTGCATTGAGTGTTTTTTAATGTAGAAAATAGTAGGTATTGTAAACCTAATAAGCCAACTTACAGTAGAAATGGCAATGGTACATCTGAGAAGCAATATGGTATACAGGTAAGTCCATCCAGAGGGAAAGAGAACTATGATGGCTTATTTTTGTATTTATCTTCATGATAACATTGCATGGGATTATTTGAAAAATGAGTGCCATATATAGAATGCTATCCAGCAGAAAGCGAAGATTTACCAAACTTCTCTTAAATGGATTGAAGACTACACAAATTATGTTCATGACATAGCTTTTTTGGCTGAATATTTAAAACATTAGAGTTATTAGTGACCTCAAAATCCCATCCTTTATTGTATTTTCAACAGTGCCACAAAGGATTATACTAAATAATTAGCAGGCAAATGTTATTGTCTTGTTGTGAGAAGGAATGAAGAATTATTGCACTCGGGTAACTTCAATATTGAAGTCTCTAGAGAGCTGTGTGTGCTCGAATTAGTTAATACCCTGCTAGAAATAGAAAATCCTCTTGCATGATTAAGATTATCTTTGTCATATCTGAAGCCAAAACTATCACCAGGAGAATTGTTCTTATTACAAATCCATAAGTCATCTTCGTGTACCATGCATAACAAAAAGCGAGCTGTTTTATCTGAAAGGCTAATAACAAAAAAGTAAAATGCTGCTAACAAATTGCAGTTTTTTTCATGGTCATACACAAAATGTCTTATGCTTTATTTATTACTACATTATAATTTAATATGTTAGCTTCAAAGACAAATATTTTTTAAAATATCTTTTCTATTGTAAAAAAAAAAATGATATATAAATTTGGAACTTTAAGAGACATGCCATAGTTCAATTAATTTTTAGGGGGCATGTCACTTGATACTTAGAAAGGGAAAGTAAGGGAAATGTAATTATTATCTCACCCACTAAATATTCCGAGGCTTTCTTCCATTCACCAAACCATCAACAGAAAAGAGTAAAAAGCCGCCTATGACAAAAATGGCTATGCAATGTTTTTTTAACCCAGATATCTAATAATCTAATTGTTTAATGCCAATTCCAAAATTAGATCATTATTATTATATATCTGGATTTAAAAAAAATAAGTAACTTAGTTTTATAATGATTTATTGCAATATTTTTCTTTTTGATATCTTGTATTAATGAAATATGGGGAGGATCCAAAATGTGTCTGTGGAGGTACCACAAGATTTAGTAGACATTTTAGAATACCTTTTTAACAAAGAGTTCTAAAGACCTGTCACACTCAGTGTAGGCAGGGTTTACTTGTGCAATAAACTGCTGACAAAAACCATGTACATTACTGAGAGAAGAAGCTTGCACAGAAGGACCCTGAATTCTAAATCAGTGTAAGTGGCACAAGCAGAAGCAGCTGGGCAAGAGGAACTTTTTTCTACTTTCTTTTCTGTTTTGTTTTTAATTTTTCTGTTCTTTCTGTAATGGCACAAGTGAGCACAAACTATTTTCTATTTTGAGACCTGAGCGGGAATTTACCGAAGGGCAAATCAGTTATCAGTGTTTTCATGTTCTTTGTTTTTGCTCCATCACATTGACCCTTATACTTTCTCTCTCTGCATCAGAGGGTGTGGTGAAAGAGGAACATTGATGCATATGTGGTGGACCTGCCCATTTATAACTCCAATCTAGTCTTAGATGTTTCAACTCCTTAGCACCATCGTGAAGGACACAACTGACATACAAATCCTTGGATTGGACTTTTGAATATGTAGGGAGGACCTGTCCCTCTCTTGGTCCTCTTACTAGTTGATCCAATCATCTGCGCCACCTCTTGCATGGGAATTGCAAGCATTGTAATTCTGCAACCCAAACTATCTCTCACATTCAGAATAAAAGTTGGTTCATTTATACTATGAAACACATTTTTGCTACTTCTATTTCCAATCATATAAATCCAAAATTCAAGGTCGTGTGGTCCCTCTGGCTAGGATAGCAAACAACTTTCTCTTCAGTGTCTTACAATGGGGCATGAATACTGAAACAGCTATACTTGACATTCTGTCTTTTGGAGAGTTTGCACTCATCATGTCATATATGGCATACTGTCATGCTTCACATATAAGTTGTCTTTTGCCTAAGATTTGAAAATGTTCAATAAATATTATACAAAGAAAATAAATAAAAAATATAAAATATGCAACCTGTGAACTATTATTTTGCTTTTCCCTTTTTACTCTACTTAGTGACTGTGCGTTAAGGAAGATGCATATCGTTCTTTCCTGTTTGAGATCTACAATGCATGCTTTTTAAATATTTATTGTGGGAATATGACACCAATCTCTGAATTGAAGGTTATAAAACATTACGGAAGTAAAGGAAAATAAGATATAAGAGGCAAGGCAAGGAAGAATGTTCGCATTTGGTTATTATTATATAGATAACAAATAGGGTCTGGCACAGTTAATAGTAAAAGGGAAGCTGATCATGAACAAAGTTATGCAGGATCCTGACAACTATGCTTGATTGAACAACTGGTCAGGTGCAAAAAAAAAAAGGCTGTAAACCATTGCGTGCAATGTTCAAATGGAAACATGTATATAGTATTCATAAAGCAAGACTACCAAGCTGGTGTCCTTGTACCTGAGGATAATGGAGGAAGTGGATTATACTTTAACTATGGAGATGTATAAAATTAGAAGGTGTCAGAGCAATTAAAGGAGCACTATAGGGTCAGGAGCACAAACATGTATTCCTGACTCTAGAGTGCAAAACCCACTATTAAGGTGGCTTGCTTCGTCCCCTTACCCTCCTTAAAAGCATAAAAAACTCACTTTAATTCATGCGTCTTGCGGGTCTGCCGGCATTGGCCCCGCCTTCCTCGGTGACATCATCAGAACTGCCGATGTTTAGCCAATTCAATGCTTTCCCATGGTGCTTCCTGGCTTCCATGGGGAAAGCATTGGATTGTCTAAAATCGGCATGGGGGCGGGGCCAAATGCAGTTTTGGCCAGTCAGCACCTCTTCATAGAGATGCATTGAATGAATGCATCTCTATGAGAAAAAATCAGCGTCCCCATTCAGAGCGTGGGGATGTTGAATGGCAGAGATGCCTACTGTGCAGCACTGAGCCAAGAAGCAACTCCAGTGGCCATCTGAGGAGTGGTCACTTGGAGGCGTCCCTAGGGGGCAATGTAAACACTTTTTTTTCTCTGAAAAGGCAGTGTTTGCATGAAAATGCCTGAATATAATGATTATACTCATCAGTGAACAGGACTGTTTGAAAATAAGTCTTCATGTATTTTTCTGCCCAATGCAGCCGTTTCTGCTTGTGAGCATTGGTTAGTGGTGGCTGAATAGAAGGTTTATGCACAGTTGCAAGACTCTGGAGGACTCTACACCTTGATGTCCGTGGGACTCCAGAGGCACCAGCAGCTTCAAATATCTGTTTCCTGCTATGTCATGGTATTTTAGCAGCTGCTCGCTTGATCCGATGCATGGATCTGGCAGAAACCTTCCTCAATGTGCCTTTATCTGCACGAACCCGTCTGTGCTCTGAATCAGCCACAAATCTCTTAATAGTGCGATGATCACACTTAAGTTTTCGTGAAATATCTAATGTTTTCATACCTCGTCCAAGGCATTGAACTATTTCACTCTTTTCAGCAGCAGAGATACATTTTTCTTCCCCATATTGCATGAAAATGGTGCTCTGCTTAATAATATGGAACACCCTCCTTTAGTAGTTTTTCCTTAAATTGGGCTCACCTGGCAATCTAATTATCACAGGTGTCCGAGATTGTTTTCAGTGATCAAAAGAGCCCTGAGACACAATGCCATCCATGAGTTAAACTAAAAAACTAAATATTTAATCTTTGTGATACTTAAATAGAATTTGCATAATAATTTGGAACAGGCTGTATAGTGTCCCTTTAAGTCTTGTTGTTACCCAGATAAGAAATATAAAAACAACTGTAAAGGAAAGAAAATTGAATATTTTAGGGGAGATACTTTCCAAACTTTTAACACCAGTGAGTTAACCTCCGCATCAAAGATATGGTAAGTCAGCCTGATGTCGAACTTCGACAGGGAAGATCTCCACTTTATGACATGATGGAACAAGCTTTTAGACAATTTCTCTTTTAGTATGATGGGTTATATAGTGGCAAGAATAGAAGAGAGCCTCCCTAAATTAGATGAAGAAATGAATAAATGGAGGAACAACCTAAAAGAGAGCAATAGCCCAGAAATATACAATACAACACTTAAAGAAATCAAAGCCAAAGTAGATAAAATCAAATCAGACACAATAGAGATAAAAAAAGGCCACATAAGAAATATAAATAGAAAAGAAAAGAAAATAGACATCATAATACACCATTTTTAAGAAATCAAAATCAATGGAGAAATAAGTATCAAAACTCACATAAAAATACACAAACTAGGATTTTATGAAAAAAGAAGCCAAAAATAAAAACACTCATGAATTCCCACATGCCCAACCCCAAAACATACAGTGATGTGGTGAGAGAATCCCCCCCCCACACACACAAAAAAAAGGGGAAAAAGAAGTACCCATGGATTTGCACAGAACCAACTCTAAGAGAAATAGCAAGGTAGTAAGAGAAAGTCCCTCTAAGAGAAAAGTAGAAGAAGGAACACCTATAAAAAGAACAACCATAAGAAGATCACTACCGCCTAAAGCTTCGACTAGCCATCAGGAATCCCACAGATCCCCACCCCTAGATACCCCCTCATGCCCTTCTTATTTTCGGAAGGACCTCATCCAGAACACAAATGAAAATGGATACAGGACACCCAATTTTGGGAATCACCAGGGAAAAAGCAGAGGTCAACAGAAGAAGAAGAAAGAGAAGAAGAAAGAACCAACAAAGAGAAGAGAGGAAAGACTACAACTCAGAAGGAATTTTCAACCTAACAGATCTACCTCTTACAAGCGATCAGATAAACCATGTTAATAAAGGCTTAAAATTTGCTCCTATGGCGGATTTTAACATATTTTAATTTTTTGTTGACATGAATCACTTCATTAGAAAATTATGTCTTACAAAAAAAAAATTCTAACAAAGAAGAACATTTGCTGGAAGAAGCAGAGGATGAATTCCAACATTACATTTAAAGAGAAATCTCACTTCTTCCCCAGACATCTAATTTCGAATTAAATTACGTCATTTGAAATTATGGTCATGAAGGAGGTATAAAAAATAATGAAACTCAACAAATACCAACAAAAAATAGCTATGGAAGAAAAGATTACTCAGAGAAGAAAACAAAAAGACACCAATTTGGTATACAACCCGGCAGACAAAGGAGGGAAGATAGCGATTTTTGAGAAAGATGAATATATTCAAGAAGCGGAAAGGATACCCAGCTTGCCAAAAAATACTTCATAACCCCCTTAAGGAAGTAATAATCATTTTTTTTTTAAAAATATATTGAGAAAGGAAAACAACTGGGCATTCTAAATGAAAAAGAAGCTGGATATTTGTTTGTCAGTAACACTAAAATACCTGTATTATACCATCTACAAAAAGTTCATAAGAACACAAAGAAACCTTCAGGCAGACCAATTATATCTGGAATCAACTCGATTTCAACCCAGGTATCTGAATATATGGACATTCTATTAGAGCCCATAGTAACTATAAACCCAACCTACCTCAAGGATATGATTTATGTCTTACACATTTTAGAGGAAGTAAAGTGGAAAGAAGGATACACATTGGTAACATGTGATGTTACCTCCCTTTACAGCATCATTCCCCATGATAAAGGAATGGAGGCAGTGAAATACTTTTTAACCAAATAGGATTTTAAGGAAGAGCAAATTGAGTTTATTTTAGAGGGCATTTTACTTATTTTAAGTAACAACAACTTTTGGTTCAAGGACAGTTTTTATCTTCAAATCCGCAGAACGTCAATGGGCACCAAGCTTGCCCCGAGTTATGCCAACCTCTTCATGGCCTATTGGGAGGAGATATACGTGATGCAGGACCATGATTGGGTAGAAAACTTGATGTCCTATTGCCGTTTAATTAATTAGATATTTTCTATATGGACTGGCACCTCAAAGAAACTTTATTGTTTATTTATTGATGATTTTATCAAATATTTAAATCTCAACGAATGGGGAATACACCTCACTTGTGCCAACAGTAAAGTTGAGAACAATTTTCTAGATCTCAATATTAGTGTCCAGGATTCTATTATTATCACAAAAAACATTTCAAACCCGTAGATGCTAATAGTTACTCTGAAAAAAACAAGCTGTCACCACAAACCGTGGCTCACTAATGCTCCTAGAGGACAAGTCCTCAGAATTTGACAGAATTGCATGGAGGACTCAGACTACAGAGAGCAAACACACTACTTGAAAAAACTATTTGTAGAAAAAGGCTACGAGGAAACAACACTAGAGAAAGATTTAGAAGAAGTAGGACAACTGCCAAGGAAAAACCTCCTCGAGTATAAACACCACCAAAAAAAGAACACTAGAAAACAGGAGAAGTATCCTTCATTTGCAATTATAATGGGCAAAATAAATAAATAAAATGAGCAATTAAAAAACACTGGCACTTATTAAAAGGTGACCCTATTTTAAATAAAATGTTACCCCTTGCACAAAAAATAATCCAAGTTCTCCATGCTGTGGCAGGATTGGGCATTGATATCTTGAGAGCAATTTGTCTGGAGAATAAATCTCTGACACTTGGAGAACCATCTCCCATAAGATATGGTAATTGCAGGATCCCCTTCCCATGATATTATTTTTCAAGAAGATGTAAGCACAGCCAATAAAATTGGGAAATAATGACTGTAATATCCAATGTCATGAAGCAATGGCACACACAATAAAGGCAACATGTTTGCTCTGGTAGCCAGTCGTTCTGCCCCATTACAACTCAGACATCTATGCAGGTTAATAAACTATAGGCCTTTTCCTATTTTTATTTTTGTTTTGTTTTATGATCATATTTGTCTGCAGCTCTAAAGGCCATTTATTTTGAGCTGCAATACATTTGTTTCATTGTCATTTGCCTTTGTTCTCAATAGATTGTTTTCCATGACCTTGAAGTCTATAAAATATATTGCAGACCACAAGGACATTGCACAAACATAAAACAACAATTAATATATTTAGTGGTAAGGAAAACCCAATACTCAATTTAAGCATCACAGGCTTACAACCAACATCTACAAAATGAAAAGTTAGACATTCCTTGTAATGGTAGATTAAAGTATTTTTTTTGCCATTGAATCTGAATTTGTTATCCTCTTATTTTGATGCACCCCAATGTTTATTTTTAATTGCCTCATTTTAACCCCTTAAGGACTGAGCCAAATGTACACGTTGTGAACAAAACAAAACGTAAACAAAACCTGGCATTTGCGCTATATGTCTGTCCAACCGTAATTCATATTAAATGCACCCCCCCTTATTATATATCATTTTATTCAGGGGAAACAGGGCTTTCATTTAATATCAAATATTTAGCTATGAAACATAATTTAATATGAAAAAATGGGAGAAAATAAGAAATGTTGTTATTTTTTTAGTTCTACATTACATTTTAACTGTCAATGTCATAATACTGTTTGCTTTTACTGCAATAAAATACACATATTTGTATTCAGCAAAGTCTCATGTGTAAAACAGTACCCCCTATGTACAGGTTTTATGTTGTTTTGGCAAGTTACAGGGTCAAATATAGCACGTTACATTTGAAATTTGCCAGATTGGTTACGTTGCCTTTGGGACTGTATAGTAGCCCAGGAATAAAATGTACTACCATAATGGCATACCATTTGCAATAGTGGACAACCCAATGTATTGCAAATGGGGTATGTCCAGTCTTTTTAGTAGCCATTTGGTCGCAAACACTGGCCAAAGTTAGCGTTAGTATTTGTTTGTGTGTGAAAAATGCAAAAAAGGCCAATTTTGGCCAGTGTTTGTGACTAAGTGGCTACTAAAAAAGACTGGACATACCCCATTTGCAATACCTTGGGTTGTCTACTATTGCAAATGGTATGCCATCATAGGGGTAATTTTCATTCTTGGGCTACCATAGGGTCTCAAAGGCAACGTAACCAATCTGGCGAATTTTTATGTGAAAAAAAATGAAACACAAGCCTTATATTTGACGCTGTAACTTTTGAAAACACCATAAAACCTGTACATGAGGGTACTGTTGTACTCGGGAGACTTCGCTGAACACAAATATTTGTGTTTCAAAACAGTAAAAAGTATCGCAGCAATAATATTGTCCGTGCAAGTGCTGTTTGTGCGTGAAAAATGCAAAAAACGTCATTTTTACTAGCGATATCATCGTTGTAATACATTTTACTGTTTTGAAACACTAATATTTGTGTTCAGCGAAGTCTCCCGAGTAGAACAGTACCCCCTATGTACAAGTTTTATGGTGTCTTGGAAATTTATAGGGTTAAATATAGTGCTAGCAAATTAAATTCCCTTTACTTTCGGCATGGGTTGTCAGGCAGGTCCCGCTAATTGTAATTTATTAAGATACCTAATTATGTCAAAATATTACATAAATATATGTGTAGAATTAATATATATATATATATATATATATATATATATATATATATATATATATATACGTATGTGTATATATATGTATGTATATATATAATTTTTTTATAGTTTTATTTATATATAGGTATATATAGTGATATATACGTATATATTTATGTATATAGATATATATATTATTTTGTTCTACGTGTATTTTGATATAAATATATATATATATTTATATATATATATATATATATATATTAATATCGCAATACAGTTAGAACGAAATAACATACATCTATATATTTTTTAATTATTTATTTTTAGTTATTTTTGTAATTTTATTTTTTAACGTATTTAAATTTTTTTATATTATATATAAATATATATATATAACAATAATGATATATATATATATATATATTTATTTATTTAATCAGTATCAGTCTACGTGTAATTTGATATTAATATATATATATATATATATATATATAATTATATATATATATATATATATATATATATATATATATATTAATAGTAAAATACACCTAGACAGTGTATGTGTGTGTATGTATATGTGTATATATATACTTAGATCATATGATATATATATGTATATATATATATATATGATCTAAGTATATTATTTTTTTTTTTTACACTTATCAACTTTTATTTGATTTGATTTCCAGCCAGCAGGGGGACTAACTGTCATTACAGTTAGTCCCCCTGCTGGCAATGCCTCAGCCAGCTAACCTGGCCATGTGATTGTGAGGTCCTCGCAAGGACCTCATTCTCACATGGCCGGGGGGGAGTTCCCTGGGAGTCCCCCAACTGCGATCGCCGGCGTCGGATCGCCGGCGACCGGGTAAGTTAAAAAAAAAACGGAGGGCATACTATTACGCCCGGCGGCATTTAGAGCCGCTTAAAATAGGGCATAATAGTACGCCCTCCGGTCTTAAAGGGTTAATTCAAATGGAGGAATTTTTTTTTTGAAAGCTTGTATTATTTTTACTAAATTGCTTAATAAAATTATACTTATTATCTATGGTGTAATTATTTTTGATAATGGTGGTGTTATAGTAGATTTTTCTAGTTTTCTATGTATTTTTGAAAAGTTATTCAATAAATCTTTTGTTATAGAGTAGGAGCCATCCTTAAAGGAAAATTACATAAATAAAGTGCAAATTCAATTAACTAAATCCACCTACTCTGTAGAAGCTAGAGCAATACTCCAGTGCACTGTATGTTTGTTCTGAACTTGTTTTTATTCATTCAAGATATGCTGAATTAATTATACACAGGAAACCTATATTGAATATAGAAATGGAACATTATTCATAGCAATTATATCTATCTAGTTGTATGCATTAACTCTAGTTTATTTTGTAGGTATTCTTCCAAGAAAAAATGTGTCTAGGCAAATATGCAGCCTTCAAATTTTATTGATTGTAATATTCCCTGCCCTATTATGGTGTGCGAACAGCAGAGATCATGCTGGTCCCAAGTGAACATTTGCCGAACGGTCATTAAACAGCTATTATACTTGACCTCCCCTGTCTTTGGGAGCTGCAAAGTATGTAGTCATTTATTGTCAGCAGTAAGCTCATCAAAGATAACGTGAATTTGATTCAAGGTAACTATGCTGAAAAATGATGGAGTTTAGCATAAAATGTGTGATATTTTTTCTTGATAGGTAAAGTAGCAAAAAAAGAAAAACAGCCAGCAGCCTTTTTTTGGCATTCATTCAGAATCAAGATTTTACACATTCAGTACTAGCACAAAGCCGTGTTGTGTTATCCCCCCACCCCCATTTCCAACACCAGTACTCCCACGCATGCACTTTGATCCAAGTGCCTGACACATATTTAAACAGAAAGCCTGAGGGATGATGTCAGACTATGTTCATAAATGTGATGAGTTGTGATGGATATAAGAGCACTTAGCTGCTCCATTGTTAGAGCAGAGAGCAGGCAAGTATGAGATTAAACACAGAATGTCAAATAATAGAGTCACAATGTTTATTTAATAAATGTGTGCTAATCTAAGCTGCTTTGGTGGAGTTTACTGCTATCACATTGCACAATGATATGAATTGTTTCTTAAAAATCTATGGGGTTTTTTGTAATAGTTTGCTTTAAACAAAATTATCTCTTCTTGTTTCAGTATTGAAACACATACACTCTATTAGGAATACATAGAAGAGTCCAACAGTCTTGCATTCCAACCATTGCAATCACTTGAATCCACTCATTAGAACTGTTTACCCCTCCAGTGCCAGAATTGTAAACACACATGTTTACTTTAATTGTGCCTGACATAGCAATGTACATTAGATTTAGCCCACACAACCTCCTTTACATTATTCATGGTCAAGAATTAAATTTTAAACATCAGAAAAATGTATTTCTCTGACAATTTTTTATTTATTTCTCATGCAGAATTGTAAGATAACTTCAAATATCAGGTCTCACCCCTCCTCTCCCCCACCACCCCCACCCCACACAAGGACACTGCATACAAGTATGAATTAGTAACTTCATTCATTTTAAAAAATAAGGGAAGGGGTGCAAGAAGGAAAATGTTGATCAGTATAAAACTTTGATTATTTGTATACATTGTACAAATGTACGTATAGCATAATACTCAAATGAAGCTAAACGGTTGCATATGGACATTACATCTACAAACTTTATTTTTGTATTCTCTTGGTGTATATATTAAATGTAAATGCATCACTTTGAGAGAACTGTGATATTAAATAGCTTAAATTTTGAATGAGACAGTTATCTCATTCTGCAAGCTAAAAATTAGGTAAATATCATTAATTTTATCAAATTTTCCTGCTTTGCTTTCCACATCTATGGGGGCACTTATCTAACCAGTCAGTGTCCTATCCCTAGGAATGTTGGAAAAGTGCATTGAGCATGCTTGACAAATGTACACATGAGCAGTTGGAAGATCTCTGCGTCATGTAACATCCATGGGGAAATGAGAGTAAATCTGATTAGTGTGATCATGCAGAGCAGGCTCCAGTATCAGGTTTTGCTCTCCTGCTGTTGCACAATGAGGCCCTATGTCTGTCATTAGTGAACTGGTCTGAACCTAAGATGGGTGGGTAAGAGGGAAAGCTGAAGAAACTTCTCTAACTGAGAGGCATTCCCAACAATACAGTTTGACCAAGTTTATTGTAAGTTCATGAACTTTTATTACATAATTTTTAAAGTTTATATTGCTTTATTTTGTTTGCATATTTGTTTAATAGTTTTTGCTTGCTGGTTTAAAAACAAATTGCCAAGTGACACGTGTCCTTTATGATGCTTTGATAAAAAGCAACTAGGTTCCTATGTTCATAAGAATATTTTTTGAGTTATATTAATTTGTTTTGTTTTTAAAGTAGAGAGTGATATTTACTAGAGGTAGAATAAGGGGATAGGGCTGTAGTAGGGGGCATGAGCTGTAATTAGGGGGTAGGAAATGTAGTGGGGGGATAGGGGCTGAAGTAGGTTGATGGCTACAATTTGGTAAAGGGGCCGTGGTGTGGGTGATATGGGTTGCAATTTGGGAGAGAAGTTGTGGGGGAGCTGAGGAAGGGGGACAGGAGCTGAGAGGGGAGGACAGGGGCTGAGAGGGGGGACAGGGGCTGAGTAAGAAGAGGACAGGGGCTGAGTAAGAAGGGGGACAGGGGCTGAGTAAGAAGGGGATAGGGGCTGAGTAAGAAGGGGGACAGGGGCTGAGGAAAGGGACATGGGAAGGGGGACAGAGGCTGAGGAAGGGGGGCAGGGGCAGGGGGACAGAGGCTGAGCAAATGGACAGGGCTGAGGAAGGTGAAAATAAATAAAAATAAATGATGTCATAAAATAAAATAAAATGATGTCAGGAGGAGAGGGTGTGACTTCCTGTGCTCTTCTCCCAGACTCCCCAGCTGTCCTGGGAGAAGAGCAGTAAAAATCATGCCCCCTCCTCCTGACATAATCAGGAGAGGCCGGCTGACTCCACTAACTGCTGGCTGCTGCTCCTGCTGGCTGCTAGCTCCTGCCCACCCCTCCCTGGCCTAAGGTAAGACTAAGGGAGGGGGGAATACACTTTAATTTTTTTATATCACCTTCCTCAAGCCCTGCCCCCTTCCTCAGCCCCTATTCCCTTCCTCAGCCCCTGTCCCCCAGGCTGCAGGGAGAAAGGTATGTTGAAAAATCCAAGTCCCCAGCCAGAGGCAGGGGATTCAGATTTTTCCTTTTTTTTGCTGGATGCTGAGGGCCCTGAATTTAGGGTCGCCTGGAGGCAATTACCACCCCCTGCCCCCCGTCCCAGCCCGCCCCTGGGTAGAATTTGTTCCAGATTGATAGCATTTAGCTAAATTAACTGAATTTGAACTAGATTGTGCAAATCCTGTCGCAATGTGGCTATTTTACCCAAATGGTGCTCTTAGTTTAAAATCAGTAATTCCCATATGAGAATTATATGCAAATGATAGGATTCACATATTTTTCAAACACTGGAATGATACTAGATTTTCCCTGTTACCAGGAAAAAAATTAAAGTATTTTCCAGCTGTTCAGTTTTTTGTTTTGTTTTTTATCTGGAATATGTGCTTGTTGACAATGCTTGCAGCCAGCAATTAAATAGTTTTTTAAAAAATAAATAAATAAACAAAAACATTTACCGTATATACTCGAGTATAAGCCGACCCGAATATAAGCCGAGGCCCCTAATTTTACCCAAAAAACCTGGGAAAACTTATTGACTCGAGTATAAGACTAGGGTGAGAAATGCAGCAGCTACTGGTAAATTTCTAAATAAAATTAGATCCTAAAAAAAATATATTAATTGAATATTTATTTATAGTGTGTGTATAATGAATGCAGTGTGTGTGTATGAATGCAGTGTGAGTGTATGAATGCAGTGTGAGTGTATGAATGCAGCGTGAGTGTATGAATGCAGCGTGTGTATGAGTGCAGCGTGTGTATGGGTGCAGCGTGTGTATGAGTGCAGTGTGAGTGTATGAGTGCAGTGTGAGTGTATGAGTGCAGCGTGTGTGTATGAGTGCAGCGTGTGTGTATGAGTGCAGCGTGTGTATGAGTGCAGCGTGTGTATGAGTGCAGCGTGTGTATATGAATGCAGTATGAGTGCAGTGTGTGTGTATGAGTGCAGTGTATGAGTTCAGTGCAGTGTATGAGTGTGTGTGTGTGTGTGTATGAGTGCAGTGTGTGTGTATTTGTGCAGTGTGTGTGTGTGTATGAATGCAGGGTGTGTGTATGAATGCAGTGTGTGTGTGTGTATGAATGCAGTGTGTGTGTATGAATGCAGTGTGTGTGTATGTATGTGTGTGTGTGTGTGTGTGTGTGTGTGTGTGTGTGTTGCAGAGCCTTGGTGGGGGGTGGGCAATTTTTTATTTTAATTTTTTTTATTTATTTTTTATTTTTTTTATTATTTTTTTATTTAATTTAATTATTATTATTGCATTATTTGTTATTTAATTATTATTTTTTTATTATCACTAATTATTTTTTTTTTCGTCCCCCCTCCCTGCTTGATATATGGCAGGGAGGGGGGCTCTCCTTCCCTGGTGGTCCAGCATTGGCAGTTCAGTGGTGGGGAGAGGGGGGGCTGGCAGAGCTGTAACTTACCTGTCCTGCAGCTCCTGTCAGCTCTCTCCTCCTCCGCGCCGTCCGTGCAGCTCCCTCTGTCAGCTCCCAGTGTAAGTCTCGCGAGAGCCGCGGCTCTCGCGAGATTTACACTGGGAGCTGACCGAGGTGCTGAACTGACGGCGTGGAGGAGGAGAGAGCTGACAGGAGCTGCAGGAGAGGTAAGTAACGCTCTCTGCAGCCCCCACAGCCCCAGTCTGTATTATGGCAATGCAAATTGCCATAATACAGACTATTGACTCGAGTATAAGCCGAGTTGGGGTTTTTTAGCACAAAAAATGTGCTAAAAAACTCGGCTTATTCTCGAGTATATACGGTAAGTTGTGTTCAGAATAATGTAAGTTTATAGGGCTATACATTTGTTCCCAATGTCTTATGTCGGCTATGCTGCCCAGTTTTAATACATAGGCAAAACACAATAGGGTTTATCCAACTATAGGGAAACAAAAGAGAACATAGTGCACACATAATATCTGTAAAGATGTGGTATCTATAGGTGATCTTCTAATATTGTAAGCTAAATGTGGGGTTTCATTGCTCCAAACAAATGAGATGAACAAAGAACGCATTTAACGGAAAAACTCCCCCGGCACTAATACGGGCAATGTCTGAAAATAATAAAGAACTTTGGGGAGTACCATCATTTTTATGATGTTAACTCTGCCCATCATAGAGAAGAAGTGTAAATCCCATTTTTAAAAATCTTTCTGTATATCTTCTACTAATGTTCCATAATTCAGCTTATATATCTCTTTCTGTTCTACTGCAAGCTGCACCCCTAGATATGTTAGGCCCCTTTCTGCCCAGTTATATTTAAACTTTTTGTATCTGTTCTTTTAATCTGACATCTACATTAACCCCCAATATTTCACACTTATCTGTGTTAACTTTAAGGTTTGAAAATACTCCATAAGTCTCCAATTCCATCTGAACTTGGGGTAACGAGCGTAGTGGGTCTATAATCGAAAACAAAACATCATTTGCAAATGCGGATACTTTAACCTCCTATTCCGCATGGCCGTAAGGAATGGTTCAAGGACCAGCATAAATAAAAGGGGAGATAGCGGACACCTTTGGCGCGTGCCGTAATTAATTTAAAATGGTATTGATAATTGGCCATTACCTCTAATATTAGCTGTATTTCCACTATAGAGTGCATATATCCAACTATGTAATCTAGAGCTATACCCCATGCTTCCAATAAAGCAAATAGATAGGACCGATCCACCCTATCAAAAGCCTTTTCGGCATCAATTGCTAACAAAATAGTTGGAATCTTATGAGAAATTGCTCTATGTATCAAATTAAGAATCTTAGTGGTATTGTCCCTAGGCTCATTTGTATAAGATTTACTGTTCTCCTCAAAATAATGAAATAGGGTCTTATTTAAATTCTCAATCGCCCTGGAGTCATCAAGGAGAGTTACATATAAATGCCAATTAGTGCTTCTCTCAGAGTCTCCTTGTAGTTCTAAATTTAAAATAGGGGCATGATCTGACCAGGTGATGTTTCCAATGGAGGCTCCTTTTAGCAAGTGCAGATGTCTGTGATCTAGTAAGAACATATCTATCCTTGAATAGCTATTGGCTGATGGAGAGTAGAAAGTGTAATCCCGATCCCATGGATGGGTGATCCGCCAGATGTCAAAAAAACAGGCCTCTGATGGGCAGAGCATTTCTCATCTGTGAGGAACTGTCCATTGCATTGTCTAATATCAAATTCCAATCGCTCCCAACTATTAAAATCCTTTCTGAGAATACTTTCAGTTTCCTCAGGCAGGAAGTTATAAAAGATGCTTGGCTTGAGTTAGGTGCCTAGTTTGCTAACGTAATAATCTGGTCATTAACCGTCCCCTTTATAAAGACAAATCTCACTCCCGAATCATATTTACTCTCTACTTCAATAAAGTTTAAATGGGAGGCAACAAAAATTGCTACTCATCTAGACTTCCCTTTTATGTAGTTGCTATAAAAAGTTGCCTTTATAATGGGTTTCTTGAATGAACATTATTTTTTTTTTTGCCTGTCTAGCTCCTGCCCTAGCATGGACTGCTTTTCTGGGGAGTTAAGGCCTCTAACATTCAGAGACATAAGACTAATTTGGGCCATATATAGAGCAGAGATTAGTACTTATAATACCACGTTCTAGAGGGTAGATCAAAGGAGAGAAGAAATTTAGGCAGACAAAGAATAAGCTTAATAGAATACAAAAGAAATACATACAAATGATTAAAATTAATTACAAATGTGTGGGTATAGTAACCCCATTGTGTCCACAAGCCATATAGGCTTCTTGAATGAACATTATCTCGCGGGGGGAAGAAGTGGGTATATAAACTATAATTATCACAGTAAGTGCCATGTATGTATATATAATTCTAATTGACCTCTCATCCCAACTCATAAACTTGATCATTAATACACCCTATTGTTGAGTTGGGGAGTAATGAAGCGTATATACCCCAATGCCTCTTCTAAATAATAGATAATTACATCAACTCAAAGACAGGGTAATAATATTTGAGATAACCCGGGTAGAGGTTCATGATTATCTCCACCACCTCATATCAAATAATAATAAAAATACTATGTATGTCTCTATTTGCAACGTTTCCCACATATAAATCTAGATCTTCATAAGCTCTGATCTCTTGAATTAGTTTTTTTTATTTTTTATTTCCTAATAATGGTGGCTAATTCCTTCTATTTTTCGAATTTCTATGCTAACTTGGTTTTTGTGGGCTCTGCGACCTGAGGCAGTGAGAAATCCCAGTCCAGTCCTCTATCTCAATAAGTGGAAGCCACAATGCCTGTATGAAATCCTGTATATCTGACAGAGTAGATGTACTAAATGTCTTCCCCTGTTGTATAATTGCTAACGCAAACGGGTAGTTCCAACGGTATTTCATTTGTTTCTCTGTCAATAATTGTGTGATTGGTCGCAAGGCTCTTCAGGTCATTAGGATGGTAGAAGAGAGATCTTGAAATATGGCAATCTAATGCCCCTCAAATTGTAATTCATGAAGTTGTCTTGCCTTATGGAAAATCTCTTCTTTCAATTGAAAATTGTGTATGCAACAGATAAAATCTCATGATTTCTCTTGTGTCAAGTTTTTAGGTCTCCCTGCTCTATGAGCCCTATCAAACTTAATGTTGGTGTCCTGGGGTCTTCCCAATATTTGATTGCAAAGTCTAGTAAGTACTTTCATAGGATCTTCAGTAGTACCATCTTGGACTTCTGGTATTCCCCTTATTCGTAAATTATTACGTATCCCCCGATTTTCAATATCATCTAGTTTTCGCTGTAAGAAGAGGATAGCTTCAGTCTGCAGGCGTTGAGTTGTATAGCACTCTTACCACTGGTGATCAGCAGATTCCCCATCTTCGTCTAATGCCTACACTCAATTACCCAAATGCTGTATTTCTGTGGTGACAGCTTTTAACTTTTCACTAGAACTATCCTTTATTTTTTTTAAACATAGTGATGAGATCAGATTTTGAAGGTAACTTAGTCAGGATTGCTCTAACATCTAACCCTTCCACTGAACTCTCTAAGATTAGTGGACTTTCTGGTGGACTTCCTTGCACGCTGGCTGGAGGAGTAGTTTTGTCTTGTAGGTCATGGTCTGCCTTTTTTCCATCAAGAACTTTTGTAATGGCAATGTTTGCATTGCCAGGTTGGAACTAGAGGAAGATCCCACTACTTGCCTATGCTTTTTCGATTCCATACTTCCTAATTGCTTCTGGATTGACCGTATTTATTATTTCTTAATAAGGTAATGCTACAGACAATTGTCACACTCAATCAGTAGCAGTCAGTAGCCATCAGTAGTGATGTCACGAACATAAAATTTTCTGTTCGTTAACGGCGAACGCGAACTTCCGCAAATGTTCGCGAACGGGCGAACCGGGCGAACCGCCATAGACTTCAATAGGCAGGCAAATTTTAAAACCCACAGGCACTCTTTCTGGCCACAATAGTGATGGAAAAGTTGTTTCAAGGGGACTAACATCTGGACTGTGGCATGCCGGAGGGGGATCCATGGCAAAACTCCCATGGAAAATTACATAGTTGATGCAGAGTCTGGTTTTAATCCATAAAGGGCATAAATCACCTAACATTCCTAAATTGTTTGGAATAACGTGCTTTAAAACATCAGGTATGATGTTGTATCGATCAGGTAGTGTAAGTGTTACGCCCGCTTCACAGTGACAGACTAAACTCCCCGTTTAACGCACCGCAAACAGTCCATTTGCACAACCGCAAACTCCCCATTTGCACAAGGTTGGATACCAAGCTAGCCATGTCCCGTTCCTTGTCCTCACTGATGTCATTGAAGGTCTCTTCCTCCACCCAGCCACGTACAACACTAAGGGTCCCCGAAAGGTGACAACAAGCCCCCTGGGATGAAGGGGATGACCCAGCAATGTTGCTTCTACCTGACCGACCCGACATGCTTAATAGCGGTCAGCAATTCGACAGAGTCTTACTTACCTCCACGTGGCAAGTGTGGCCTGGTGCTCACCGGGTGGGAGAGGCGGCCGATCTCCCGATCCTGGGATGCCCAGGAGCAGCTACTTTCCGGCAGGAGCTCCGTTACCACCCCCCCTCAGACTGGTGGGGGTTGTCACGATTCGGGGAACCCAACAAGCTAACACACACACAGACACACACACAGAAAGTGTGCAGTACCGGTCCTTAGAGTTGCCGGGCTAAGCACACACAGAATAGTCAGGAGACAAGCCGAGTAAGGGGAACCAGAAAACACAATAACGAGAAACAAGCCGAGGTCAAAGGGTAGGAGAAAGTCACAAAGTCAGTATAACAAGCCAGAGAGTACGTAACCAGAAAGCACACGTTCAGAATCAATACTATAAAGCAAAGACCACAACAGGGCAGGGAGGAACAGGAAAGGTAAGTATTTAAACCCTGTGGTTAATTCTGATTGGATAACTTCCAATCAGAATTAACAATCACACGTGGGAGATATCTATGTCTCCCACTGTGATTGTAATACTGTGTCTTTAACGCCGGGTCAGGTGGCTGACCGCGGCGTGTATAATAGTGGGCGGTCCCCCAGTGTTCAGCGTCATGCATGCTGCCGCTGGGGGACGGAGAGGAGGACGCGGGCGGCATCCGAGACTGAGAGGATGCCGCCCAGCGAGCGTATGCCGGGAAAGGACCCGCGGACAGCTGGAGGGTGAGTGCCGCGAGCGGACTGCAGCCTCCCCTCGCAGACGCCCGCGGGATCCTGACAGGGGTTATCCCGGTCCACCCCTGAGAGGCTGTCTGGAGCTAATGGACGCACAGAGCAGAGCGGCCCAGGCTGACATCTGCGACTCTCCCAATATGGCGGCAGCCGTGTGTCCTCCTGGTACCAGCAAAGCATGGCAGAATATTGAGTCTAAGCTGGACAGACTCTTTAATCAATTTTGGAAGCAAATAACAAGCAGGAAGCCCCATCAAGCTCCACCACAGCCCCAACAAGCTCCACCACAGCTAAGCGAAGCAGTCCCCATTAAAATCCACCAACGCAAAAGGCACCGAAGACGGGACCGGAGGCACAAACAGAAATGCAGAGCCTGCAGAGCCTGCCCCACGTCAAGCACTCGCCTCCACCTTGAAGCACCACCGGGACAGATCCGACCACCCGACAAAACAAGCTTCCACCACCTCAAGCCGCGAACCCGGCACTCAGCCAGAGACTTGCTTTTTTTTGTTCCAGGTATCAGGGACTCCCAGGGTCTGCACCTGGCGCCCAGAAGGGATCGGATGAGCACAAGCAGTAAACAGCAGCCTGCCAAGCATGTCCCACTATAGCCGATCCTCCACACCATGCCTTTGATCACACGAACTGCTCTCTGCACATTAACTAATCGAAAAGTAGCAAGCATTTAAACATGTCATTATTTCACCTCCTAAGGAGTTTATTGTCGTAGTTCCTTACATGCCTTTACCTTAACCGTTCATGTATTATGTTATTCACTAGTCTCATCTCATGGGGCGACTCACACTTGATTTATAACTAGTGGTGGTGCTGCTGATATAAATACACAGTTGATAACGTGCAAGCTACACCCTAAACATGACAGCCATCTTTCACAACAATGTACTGCTATATACTCATACCCTCAGTGCAACTAGCCATGATATATGCACGTTCAGCCTAGCATGCTCAAATATAACACACTTCTGTCTAAAAGTAAATTAATTAATTAATTTAAAAAAAAGAATGCAGCTACCGAATGAATCTAAAATGGATGCTGTCCAGGAGGTGGGAAGGTCTGGGAGGGAGGGTCTGCTGCTGATTGGCTGGAATGTGTCTGCTGATTGTGAGGTACAAGGTCAAAGTTTACTCAATGATGACAAATAGGGGGCGGACCGAACATCGCATATGTTCGCCATCTGTGGCGAATGAGAACAAGCTATGTTCGCAAGGAACTATTCGCCAGCAAACTATTTGGGACATCTCTAGTCAGGATAAATGCCTCTGGAATGGGAGGTACGGGTTGAGATGGTACGCATACCAGTGTCTTAGGGGGCAAATAAGCATTTCTGGACAAAAGTGTCTGATGGGCCTGGGCAATCTGGGCCATCTGGAGATCCTGTTCTTAAAATCTTGCCTCATAGGAGGCCATTTGCTGTCCTAAACCTGCAGGGCCCATGGTCCTATCATAATGTCATGATGTAATACCCCAACACGCAGAGTTTAGGATAGCAAGGGACAAGACTAGGATATAACTTATTACCTGGACTTAGAATGGCCAGACTAAACATCAGACAGAGATAAAGCGTAATCAGAAATGAGACGAGGTCATGGTAACAGAGAGACTACGAAAACGAGAACAAGCCAGAGTCAGGTAGGTGGTAATCAGTCACACAGGCAAACAAGACAGGAAAGGGTTAAAGATAAATTCAGAGTCAAGAACAAAGCCATGGTCAATACCAAAATAAGCAAAATAGATCAAGGAACGCACTAAAGGGTACTGACACAGAAACCACGATAGGACAAAGTGGATAGGGCTAGGGAAGTTTAAATATCCTTTATCATTTGATTGTCCCACGTCATGCCTACGCCCCCAAAACGTTCGTGTGTGGGGGTGCTGGAATGACGTGGGCCAATGGGAGACTGAATCAACTTTTGGCAACCACTGCCCCTTTAAGAGCGAGCTCGTGACTTGAGCCGTGCTCCTAGTGCCAGGTGGGCCACGTGACCGATCACTGCGGTCAGTGCACGCGGCTAAGTCAGAAGAGGAGATCAAACCGCATGCGGCTCGTGTGGAGGCAGGAGTGATCCAGCCACGCGTGGCTCAAGCTTAGGAGCCAGGTCGGTCCCAGGATAAGGTAAATACAGCCACAACCACGTATCCCAATCACACACCTTTCCTAACATCCTATCCCATTAAAAGCATATTACCGCGTATTTAATAAAACAGATAGACACCCTACTTCATCCAGGTTACCGATCGATGGTTCAATATTCTGAGCCCTCTCTGATTTACTGTACATGACTATTCGATATTCCCACAAATTTTATATAGCATTTTATGTTTGTTTGAGACCACCTTAAAAATATTGGATATCGCTAAAAATCATGATCACTATATAATTTCTCTACAAACCTCTAAAACAAACCAAACTACTCATTCATCCGCTATACCACTTTATCCCACCTAGAACTAGTGCCCAGTTAAAATAATTGACTCTTACTTAGCCACACTCAGTCATGCCACACACATTTCACCACTACTCTCACTGAATCCCTCTGACTACGGCTAAATTCATCTTCTACATCAGAACACTACTCCTAAGATTGGGTTGTATCCATGTCTCAGGTCTTTCATTTAGAATAGGGGCAGCTTCGGTCTCCTTCAACACTGACACTCCAGTGCATATTATTAAAAGATTGGGCAGATGGAAATCCTCAGTCTACAACCGATATATTCCTCATCCCGAGAAAGAAATGAGGAAAGCTTTTAAAAGTTTGGCTTTGTAAATTTGATGCAATAAGTGTTTTATTCTTTAATACCTTTTCACCCTATTTGCATGAACCCAATTTACATATATTACTAATATGTTTCTGAACATATATATTATATTATTCACTCACTCACTCACTCACTCACTCTCTGGGCCGGCCTAAGACATCATGCTGCCTAGGTCCAACGATAAATGACTATGGGGGATAATGTATAATAAACACAGGTTACTGGCTATTGGGGGTAATGTATAATAAACACAGGTTACTGGCTATGGGAGGGATAATGTATAATAAACACAGGTTATTGGCTATGGGAGGATAATGTATAATAAACACAGGTTACTGGCTATGGGAGGGATAATGTATAATAAACACAGGTTACTGGCTATGGGAGGGATAATGTATAATAAACACAGGTTACTGGCTACTGGGGGGATAATGTATAATAAACACAGGTTACTGGCTATGAGGGGATAATGTATAATAAACACATGTTACTGGCTATGGAGGGATAATGTACAATAAACACAGGTTACTGGCTATGGGAGGGATAAAGTATAATAAACACGGGTTACTGGCTATGGGGGGATAATGTATAATAAACACAGGTTACTGGCTATGGGGGGATAATGTATAATAAACACAGGTTACTGGCTATGGGAGGGATAATGTATAATAAACACAGGTTACTTGTTGTGGGGGGGTAATGTATAATAAACACAGGTTACTGGTTGTGGGGGATAATGTATAATAAACACAGGTTACTGGCTATGGGGGAGATAATGTATAATAAGCACAGATTACTGGCTATGGGGGGGATAATGTATAATAAACACAGGTTACTGGCTATGGGAGGATAATGTATAATAAACACAGGTTACTGGCTATGGGAGGATAATGTATAATAAACACAGGTTACTGGCTATGGGAGGATAATGTATAATAAACACAGGTTACTGGCTATGGGAGGATAATGTATAATAAACACAGGTTACTGGCTATGGGGATAATGTATAATAAACACAGGTTACTGGCTATGGGGGATAATGTATAATAAATACAGGTTACTGGCTATGGGGGGATCATGTATAATAAACACATGTTACTGGCTATGGGGGGTAATGTATAATAAACACAGGTTACTGGCTATGGAGGATAATGTATAATAAACACAAACACAAAAAAAAAAAGAATAAGAAAAAAAAAAGAATGCAGCTTCAGAATTAATCTAAATTGTATGCTGTCTAGGAGGGTCTGGGAGGGAGGGTCTGCTGCTGATTGGCTGGAATGTGTCTGCTGACTGTGAGGTACAGGATCAAAGTTTACTCAATGATGATGAATAGGGGGCGGACCGAACATCGCATATGTTCGACCGTCCGTGGCGAACGCGAACAAGCTATGTCCGCCAGGAACTATTCGCCAGTGAACCATTCGGGACATCACTAGCCATCAGTAGTAGTTAGTAGTGGATTAGTAGCAGTCAGTATCAACGCAACAGTATCTACTCAGCAGAAATATGATTAATATGAAATATGATTATGGAGGCTATGAAAATTATTATTTTCCTCACAGATCCTCTCAATTCTTTCTACGTATGCTGAATGAGCTGAAATTAAAGAAGATCAGGTCGACTGTATTGATTATTTCTTAATAAGATAATGCCAAAGACAGTTGGCGCACTCAATCAGTAGAAATCAGTAGCAGTCAAAAGTAATTAATAGCAGTCAATACAAACACTGCAGTATCTACTCAGCAAAAATATTTCAAAATATTGCACTTATGATGCTCTTATAGTGCTTATAATGCTAATCAAATTATTTAGCAAAATATGTAATATTTCTATATAAAAAATAAATAAAAAATAAATATATATAAATTTATCCAATTAGTAGGTAGATTAATTATGGAGGATTAAATTGGATTGATAATGGAGGTTATTTTCAGCACAAATCCTCTTAGTTCTTTCTAAGTATGCTAAATGGGCTGATGTTGATAAATTGATAAATGAATGGACATTAGTACATCCCCTCTTGCGTAAGGAAAAATCACCATGTTGTTTACCGCTCTGTTTAATATCGGGAGCTGACCCTACCTTCCCCTACCCCTGCTTTTTTTTCTTTTTTCCAGTGTATGTTCAGCATAAAGATAGTAGGGATGAGTAGGGGCAACTATAGGCCAGTAAGCCTTACTTCAGTAGTTGGGAAAGTAATGGAAACCATGTTAAAGGATAGGATTGTTGAACATCTAAAATCACATGGATTTCAAGATCAGAGACAACATGGGTTTACTTCAGAGAGATCATGCCAAACTAATCTTATTGATTTTTTTGATTGGGTAACTAAAATAATAGATCAGGGTGGTGCAGTAGACATAGCTTACCTAGATTTCAGTAAGGATTTTGACATTGTTCCACATAGAAGGCTCATCAATAAACGGCAATCTTTAAGTTTGGATTCCAATATTGTTGAATGTGTTAGGCAGTGGCTAAATGACAGGTAACAGAGGGTTGTAGTCAACAGAGTATATTCGAAGCAAGGTCTAGTTACCAGTGGGGTACCTCAGGGATCTGTACTTGGATCCATTTTCTTTATTATTTTTATTAGTGATATTGCAGAAGGTCTTGATGGTAAGGTATGGCTTTTTGCTGATGATACTAAAATTTGCAACAGGGTTGATGTTCCAGGAGGGATATGGAAAATGATTTAGAAAAATTAGAAAAATGGTCAGAGCTGTGGCAACTGACATTTAATGTGGATAAGTGAAGGATAATGGACCTTGGATATAAAAACCCAAGGGCAGAGTATCGGATATTATATACCCTACTAAACTCAACATCTGAGGAAAGGAATTTAGGAGTAATTATTTCAGATTACTTAAAGATAGGAAGACAATGTAAAAGAGCAGTTGTAAATGCTAGCAGAATGCTTGGTTGTATTGGGAGACGTATTAGCAGTAGAAAGAGAGAAGTACTCATGCCAATGTACAGAACACTAGTGAGACCTCACTTGGAGTATTGTACGCAGTACTGGAGACCGTATCTTCAGAAGGATATTGATACTTTAGAGAGAGTTCAGAGAAGGGCTACTAAACTGGTTTATGGATTGCAGGATAAAACTTACAAGGAAAATAACTTAACATGTATAGCTTGGAGGAAAGACGAGACAGGGGGGATATGATAGAAACATTTAAATGTATAAAGGGAATAAACACAGTAAAGGAGGAGACTATATTGAAAAGAAGGAGAACTACCACAACAAGAGGACATAGTCTTAAATTAGAGGGGCAAAGGTTTAAAAATAATTTCAGGACGTATTACTTTACTGAGAGGGTAGTGGATGCATGGAATAGCCTTCCAGCTGAAGTGGTAGAGGCTAACACAGTGAGGGAGTTTAAGCATGCGTGGGATAGGCATACGGCTATCCTAGACTTAAGATAAGGCTACGGACTAATTAAAAGTATTTTGAAATATTGGACAGACTAGATGGGCCGAATGGTTCTTATCTGCCGTCACATTCTATGTTTCTATGTTTCTATGTATTGTTCGGACACTTACAGCTCTTCTTACAATGGCTTCTTGTCCCACCTTTTTGTGTCAGGAAGGTCACTTTCCCTTTCCACTTTGCAGGTGCTTTTCTCAGACTCTCTCAGACTCTCCAGATTCTCTGTTCTGATTCATTGATCCCTGGGAGTTTCTGGGATGGAAAGACTCGCCTCAGGTGCTCCGACCGGCACTCCGACCCACATCACGGCCTCCCTTTCCCGGCTTACCCAGCTCCTGCCCCACCATTTGTACAAATTAAAATTGATTTAAAAAAAATTAAATAATAGTAGCACTGATTTTAAAGATTGTCTGTGAAAGCTAGGTAGTTTCCTAGAATAGAATACTTCATGGATCTGAAGGTGAAATTATGGAAGAGTTCATGCAGGGGCAGATAGGGTCTGCATGAAAAAGCAGCAATATCTGTCAAAGTCAAGTTAAACTGACCTGTAAGCTAGGGCTGGATGTCAAAGCAAGTATTTAGTAGGCCTGGGTAAACTCCAGAAGAGTAACTATAGTTTCCAACACATATTGGTACCATCAGATCGTAAAGGTCTGTTTCATAAGAATCCAGCTTTCAAAGGTAACACGAGATCCTTGAAGTACTTTGCTGCATGGTCTCCTATGTTTGTATGCTTTGTATAGGTTATAGTTCCTCCACAAGGTCAGACACTCATCCCCGAATTTGTTACATATTAGTGTCATATTAGCTGCCATCCTGCTGAGTTAGAAAGAAGATAGAAGCCATTTATATATGTTTTAGCTTTAGCAAGGCTCTATGATAAACTGGAATGTTACTGTATTAATCTTGTGGAAATACAATTCTGTGTTCAACACAGCATGAAAGCCTTGACATCTATTGTCTTTCTGTTTCTGAAGTTTTGCCACTCCAATAGAGGAGCATGAGGTTTGTGAGTGCATTTAATGGAGTTCCATTCCATTCTTAGTCTATGCCATCATGTTCAGTGTCTGGCCACACTCCTATCATTGAAATGTTTAATTGCAATTTAAATCTACTAGACAATGAAAGTATTTGATTTTTCAATTGCAAAAATGGAAGAAAAGAAACCACACTCAATTCACGTGGATTAAAGAGCCCTAAAACTGGATCATGGACAAGCACTAGCCCAAAAGCAACCGAAAGCAGTAGCAGAAAGAGGATCCACTCACGCCAATAACTTTAAAGGAACACTATAGTCACCTAAATTACTTTAGCTAAATAAAGCAGTTTTAGTGTATAGGTCATTCCCCTGCAATTTCACTGCTCAAGTCACTGTCATTTAGGAGTTAAATCACTTTGTTTCTGTTTATGCAGCCCTAGCCACACCTCCCCTGGCTATGATTGATTTAATCACACACAGGAGGCTCTTGCAGGGTCTAGCAAGCTATTAACATAGCAGGGGATAAGAAAATCTTAATTAAACAGAACTTGCAATAAAGAAAGCCTAAATAGGGCTCTCTTTACAGGAAGTGTTTATGGAAGGCTGTGCAAGTCACATGCAGGGAGGTTTGACTAGGGTTCATAAACAAAGGGATTTAACTCCTACATGGGAGAGGATTGAGCAGTGAGGCTGCAGGGGCATGTTCTATACACCAAAACTGCTTAATTAAGCTAAAGTTGTTCAGGTGACTATAGTGTCCCTTTAAGCACGTTTATTGGAACATGTGGGACATTGCAACGTTTCCACCCCTGATAAGGTCTTTGTCGAGCTTGACGTTATTAGAGTGCCTGGATCCTCTTTCTGCTACTGGTATGATTTTCCAATTGACTAAATTTAATATAGAAATTTAATATATATATATATATATACATATATATATATATATATATATATACACAAGCATATACAATATTTTGACTTTTCAACTAAAACTCTAATAATAATAATAATAATAATAATAATAATAATAGTTATTATTATTATTATTATTATTATATTATTTGCATATTTAAACACATTCTATGTGACCTTTATAATGCTTTTTTTCTTGTTTACGCTTTGTTTAGTACACTGCACAGTTGAGATTTTACTGTTTTGGGGGATGGGGTTAGAATATGATGATATTTCTGATATATTTTCTTGTTATGTTAAATGTTTTAGAATAAGCAAACTAATATAAAAATAGGTCATCGTGAAATTTGGTACCTCTCCAACATCTCAATTCAATTTTTCACACTTGCACTTTAGTCTTTCATTATTATTCTGCGGCATCCCTCTGTTGTGTTTCACAGGAGGGCTACAGCATGTAAAGGTTAACTGTGTAGAAATCAAGGCTTTGTGCATTTTTGTAAAGGTCACACTCATCAGCAGTTCTAGGATGACTGCTGGGAAGACTATGGTAACTACCTAATGATTAAACCACAACTCATTTCATTTCCTGGAAGAACACCGCCACAGTTCTTAGATGTGCCTCCCAGTTATAAAGAGGGTGCTCAGTCACTTGAAATTAAATTTGTATGTAACTCAACAATATATCCCAACTCCTTTCTTCACAATGTCTAACAGTAGCTTGAAGGCTTTCTTCTTCTGAAATGCCTGAACTGCAGGAAGCTGTTTATTAATGAGATAGATTATGATTAATATAACAAGCTTAAAATAGAAAATAATAGACACAGATTCAATGCCTAGCACCAAATAAAAACCCAGATCTTTGTAAACTGCAGGCTGGAGCTAACGCATCAATTAGTGCAAATATATTTCTTACCTGTTCTATGTTAAATTTTGCATATATTGTGTATTTTATTGTACCCTATTGTATCAATGCAATGTTTTGTGGACCCAGGACACACTTGAAAATGAGAGAAATCTCAAAGTATCCATCCTGGTAAAATATTTTATAAATAATAATAATAAAAATAATAAATGTTCAGTTTTTTTCTGGGTTTTTTTTCTGCACATTAACAATTGCATTATTTGTTTTTACATTAGCTTCATATATCTTTGGCTTCTATGCAGATATATATTGAACAAAATTAATCACATGTGTCTAAAATGGCATAAATAGGTAAATCTGTCTTTTTTTTGTGTGCAAATTACATAGAATACATAGCTTTTCTGGATTTGCGGTGGATAATGTCACCTCAGGTATCTACAGGGGAGAACTGTAGTAAAATGCAAGACTCTAAATGAAAAGGATATAGTTGTTAGTCACCTGAGAATCTGGGTCATTCATTTCTGAGAAAGACTGTAGATTGTGTGAATGTAATTATTCTCTGAAACCCAAGGGAAAATAATCAATGTTGTTTTGTGTTTCATCTCTTTATATTTTGTACAACTGCTTTGCAAATATTATGTATACATAGTAATGATTTGCATATTTTTTTCAGTATGGTTTTAAAAATATTGTAATCTACTAGATAGATGTATCAAGACGTCTTGTATAACTCTTGGTGGTCTACAAAGTGTTGTAATTTTAGAAAAAATAAGGAGAGCTTTAGTTATTTTTTGAACTACAAATCGATTTTGTGTTTATGTCTTTAATTTCCTTAAATCAAAGCACATACATGAAACCTATTCTTGCAAATTTCCAAATTTGAAATATGCTAATTCAGCTTTATATTTCAAGAAAAGTTAAGAGATTTATTTTGTGTAGTTCTAATCAAATCTAGAAATCAAATCTAGCCTTAATGTCAAACATAATCTGGGACAAACAACACATGAATCTTAAATTTATATAAATCACCTTCTGATTGGATTAGAATTTTCACTGGCTTTTAATCCTTCTTGATATAAACTCACAACTGAACATTTTTTTTTTTTTAATTCTTTATTTTTGAATTTTTTGTGCAGGTGAGTACAATATCTTTGTCGGGACGCCACAACAGCGTACATAGTTACATAGTTAGATAGCTGAAAAGAGACTTGCGTCCATCAAGTTCAGCCTTCCTCACATTTGTTTTTTGCTGTTGATCCAAAAGGCAAAAAAAAAATATATGCATACATATACATATATGCTTGAGTTCACATATTAGGTAGTGGCATAATTTCCTTGCACATTTTTAACAGGTATAACAGGTTCAACGTTAGAAGTCTATAGATTGTATACATGGAGAGTATTCAGTCAGATTTGACATTACATGGAAAAATAAACTGTTATTATATCACGCTTATGTTGCTGGAGTATATTCTTCGTGATGGCATATGCGTCACAATGTATAAAAGAGCAAAGTTACAAAGAGCCTTAATACACGGTTAAAACAAAGGAAGGTAAACTCCCCTTTGAACCAACTTTTACGTGAAATTAACAAAGTAGAGGTAAAAAAAAAAAAATAAATAAAACAAAACAAAACAAAAAAAACGTGAACTGCTTCTCACATGAAAATCATAGTAAAATAAGCATGCTACACACTGTTAAAACAAAGGAAGGTATCAGCATTGTTGGGAGTAAACTCCCCTGAGAGATTGCCTCAGTTTTATAACATATGGGCAAATTAGTACAGGTTAGGTTGAGCTAACTTTTACGTGAAATTAACAAAGTTCTGTCTAATGCAGTGTGGCATGGGTAGGTCAACAATCTTGGATCATTAAACATTTGTCGTATGAGTTAGCATTACAGTAGCAAGGCATGGTGTGTGGTAAGGTGGAACCTAAAAACATAGGATGACATACCTTCGATGCCCTAGTTAAAAAACAAAAATCAAAGAACACGCTGTTGAGCAGGTCGGTATTGTTTACGCTGCTTGGTCATAGGTACATTTTAGCTAAACCGAGCATGATTCTAGGGTAGTGTGCAGTATGTTGAACTAGTGGTGCTATGTGTCACTTTTGTATAACCCTAGATTACAAAAATGTAATGTTAAAGCGGGAAAACCTCTGGTTAAGAGAACCCTGAACATGTAAGGGAATATGTTGGAATAGTCAATCGAAATAATCGCGGGGCCTGTATGGAGACATCATACCTTGTGGGAAGGTGGATTTCTCCAATGATGGTAGTGTGGGTATTAGGCAACGCCGGAGAGGCTGCTTACTTAGAGGGAAAGCGCTGCTGTGCATCTTCGGTGGATAAGGTGGGAGGGGGGTCTCATGTCCTAATGGTAGTGTTGGGGGGGCTGAAGGCCCTGATAAGGTGCATGTGTCAGCTGGAGTATGTTTATAAAGGTGGTGGTTTGGAGTCGTAGTTGAGGCCCCTTCGAAGTGTTTATTCGAGTCCTTAAAATTAGAGTCTCTTTTGTAAAGTCCCTCGCCAGGTGGCGGTTTCGCCGAGGTATGCTGAGTGTCAGTTTGGTTTTTCTTTCCCGGATGGGACCGTGTGTTCCCTCAAGTGGTGATCGCTACATACGGGTCAGGCGTGCCTCCCATTGGTACGAAAGGGATGGATCTCTCCGGGTCCCACGAGAGCTGTTGGGGAGTTACCCTCGCAGGGTCTGTTGGATTGAGGGAGTCTGGTGGTAGACCTAGCGCTTGCAGGAGCGGGGCTGCGTCGTCCAATTCCCGTATCCTGCGGGAATCTGGTCCTAGTTGCACAGTGAGTAGGTGTGTGGCCTGCCATCTGTATTTAAGGTCCCGTTGGCGGAGAAGTGTAGTGAGTGGCTGGAGGGAACGCCGCCAGGCCAGGGTGTCTCTCGAGAGGTCGGCAAAGAAGCTCACTGCCATCCCTTCAAATCGGTGTGGTGTCTTGCCCCGCAAGGCAGCTTGGACCGCCATTTTGTCCTTCCTGGCCTGGAACGTGAGTATAACGTCTCGTGTGGCTTCGGTTGGCGCTTTAGATGGTTTCGGGATTCTAAAAATGCTGGTGAGGGCCATTTTGGTAGCCTTTGCAGATGGTAGAATAGTGGCAAGTAAACGCTGGACCACCTGTGGTAAATCTGAGTCGGGGATCGATTCAAAGATCCCCCTGATTTTTAAATTATCACGCCTCCCGGCGTCCTCCTGTTCCGCCATCCTATGTTCGTGTAATTTTTGCTGCCGTTGGAGATCTCGGACAGCCTGTTTAAGTTCCCCAAGGTCCTGCGTGTTGGTGCCAGTTGTGCATTCGAGTGCATTTAGGCGGGTTGTCAGACCCTTCAGGTCACCCCTTAAGGCCGTGATATCTTCACGCAAATCTTTGTGGTGGCCTGCCAGTAGCCTCGTGAGGACCGCAATAGTTACTGGGGCGGTGTCTAGATCGCTGTTAGTCGGCTGTGTCAGCTTGCTCCGTGTGGGGGCTGGCAGATATTCCTCCCCGGATAGATCATCCGAAAAATCGGAGCAGCCGCCATGAAGCACCGCCATATTGGTCTCATTTGCCTCGCCGGCCTGTCTCCACATATCCCCAATTGTGAGTCCTGGAGTGGGTTTTTCCTTGGGTATTGTTCGCGTTTTTCGCCCCATGGCATGCGGGGGGGTATATAATGTTGTTTTTGTAGTTTGGGGGCTTGCAGTTTGAATATTTTTCTCGATTTTCCTCGTTTTTGCCGCAGAGCTCTCTTTCCATGCGACCGCTCTGCTCTGCAGTTAAGCCCCGCCTCCCGCAACTGAACATTTAAAACTCAGAACCAAATAATGAAAAGCAACCACAAGATGGAATGTCGGCTGGTTGTATAAAATGTGTGGCTAGTCACTTGTTAATTAAGTAAAATAGAGTTAAACACTATCATGAACAAAAATGACAAACCACAATTTATATATAGAAATAGTGATGTTGTGAACATAAAATTTTCCGTTCGCAAACACGAAATTCCGCAAATGTTCGCGAACGGGCGAACCGGGCGAACCACCATAGACTTCAATAGGCAGACGAATTTTAAAACCCACAGGGACTCTTTCTGGCCACAATAGTGATGGAAAAGTTGTTTCAAGGGAACTAACACATGGACTGTGGCATGCCGGAGGGGGATCCATGGAAAAACTCCCATGGAAAATTACATAGTTGATGCAGAGTCTGGTTTTAATCCATAAAGGGCATAAATCACCTAACATTACTAAATTGTTTGGAATAACGTGCTTTAAAACATCAGGTATGATGTTGTATCGATCACGTAGTGTAAGGGTTACGCCCGCTTCACAGGGACAGACCATACTCCCCGTTTAACGCACCGCAAACAACCGCAAACAGTCCATTTGCACAACCGCAAACTCCCCATTTGCACAAGGTTGGATACCAAGCTAGCCATGTCCCGTTCCTTGTCCTCACTGATGTCATTGAAGGTCTCTTCCTCCACCCAGCCACGTACAACATCAAGGGTCCCCGAAAGGTGACAACAAGCCCCCTGTATTTTTTTTTTTAAATGTACACTACTGTTTCACCAGATATGAGTTGCACTGGTGTGACACTGTGCCCTGGCAGGCCCTGAAATGCACACGTGTGACGGAAACTGACTGCTATTATTTCACAGTCAAATTTCTAGTTTTTTTTTAATGTACACTACTGTTACACTAGATATGAGTTGCACTGGTGTGACACTGTGCCCTGGCAGGCCCTGAAACGCACACGTGTGAAGGAAATTGACTGCTATTATATTACAGTCAAAAAATGTTTTTTTTTTTTTTTAAATGCAAGCTTTTGTGACACTAGATATGAGTGGTGGCACTGGGACCACCTTAAAAATATTGGATATCGCTAAAAATCATGATCACTATATACTTTCTCTACAAACCTCTAAAACGAACCAAACTACTCATCCATCTGCTATACCACTTTATCCCACCTAGAACTAGTGCCCAGTTAAAATACTTGACTCTTACTTACCCACACTCAGTCATGCCACACACATTTCACCACTACTCTCACTGAATCCCTCTGACTACGGCTAAATTCATCTTCTACATCAGAACACTACTCCTAAGATTGGGTTGTATCCATGGCTCGGGTCTTTCATTTAGAATAGGGGGAGCTCCGGTCTCCTTCAACACTGACACTCCAGTGCATATTATTAAAAGATTGGGCAGATGGAAATCCTCAGTCTACAACCGATATATTCAAATGAGGAATGCTTTTAAAAGTTTGGCTTTGTAAATTTGATGCAATAAGTGTGTTTTTCTTTAATACCTTTTCATCCTCTTTGCATGAACCCGATTTACATATATTACTAATATGTTTCTGAACATATATATTATATTATTCACTTACTCACTCACTCTCTGTGCCGGCCTAAGACATCATGCTGCCTAGGTCCAACGATAAATGACTATGGGGGATAATGTATAATAAACACAGGTTACTGGCTATGGGGGGGATAATGTATAATAAACACAGGTTACTGGCTATGGGAGGGATAATGTATAATAAACACAGGTTACTGGCTATGGAGGGATAATGTATAATAAACACAGGTTACTGGCTATGGGGAGGATAATGTATAATAAACACAGGTTACTGGCTATGGGGGGATAATGTATAATAAACACAGGTTACTGTGTTTGCCATCCGTGGCGAACGCGAACACGTTATGTTCGCCAGGAACTATTCGCCAGCAAACCGTTCGGGACATCACTATATAGAAATACTTTTTGTCAATCTGGTTGCAGCATGTAATAAGCCCAATGAAATACATATGCCCACATACTGCACACTCACTACCTTATTAACCCTCACATCATTGTCTACAGTGTGAAGAAATAGGAGGAACCATATCTCTGGTTTCTCCAGTTGATAAGGGGTCTAGGGGAGGATCCGGATTACCCATTAGATGGCATAGGCAACTGCCTGTAGCTGTCTGATGTTATTCACTATAGAGCTAGTGCAGAGTTGAGGGGCAGGGCTATGTAGTGAGTAGGCAAGGCTACGGAGGACCAGAAAATCACTTCCTCACTCTGTGGTTCATATACTGCATGAGTCCTGGTATAATGCTCTAGTGGCAAAGTTCCTGACACATGGGTGAAAAACTGTTAGTGAATATACACGCTTTCGTGAGAGTTGCTAATGTGGATATTTCATTGACTACTTGTGTCAGTGTGTGTGTCACTGAGTGCTTGTATGCTTGGACTATTGAATGCCTGAAATAAAGCAATTAATCTGTTTATTTAAAAGCTCTGTGAGTGCACTCTTTCAGATTGACGGAATCAGTTTTTGTTTTACATCTTTCTTCTGGTATATACATTTTTTTCCAGGGCTGATATAAATTCACAGGACAACTCTGAACCACACTAACTTAAGGGAATTGATTTCTGGTACCTGGGCCGTGATTAAAAGGTTCCTACGTCAAGCATCAAAAAGTAATTCAAGGACTGTTGTGATATGAAATGCTCTGGGAGCAATTTTTATTATTATAATAGTGATCCCAAATAACCAGTGTTTTGACACAATGTGTATCTTTATCAAGTTTGATAAAGACACACATTGTGCCGAAACGTTGCCTGGCATTTGGAATCTCTGAATAAAACACACCTGAAATGAATGAGTGCTGGAGCTTTATTTCTTCAGAACTATATAAATTATGATAATAATAATCCTGCACACACACAGATATAGAGTTATTAAATAAAGTAAACATTTCCAGGAATTTAAAATTAATTTCAAAATTTAGGCCAAAATAGCCTATTTATCCAATTATCCTAGTCACTTCTGTGTTCAGTTTGGCTATTTTGTCCTTACATTTGAAATGTATTTTGAATTCACTTTGAATTCCTGGCAATTCCAACTTTAGTGAATAACCCTGTTCTATATGCATTCACCATATACAATATTCTAGAAATGGTGGTATATCCATCCTTAACGTAGCCCTTATTGTTATCTGCAAAATAAATATTTTCTTTTACTTACAAGATACAGATAAGAAAAAATGATGTGTTTTCTGTACATAATAGTAGGTTACTATATTGAAAATAAATGTTTACTCAAGCATGTAATGAGCGATATCTTTCAAAGCATATTGTTGAATGGATGTGAATTTTTTTTCACGTTTATATATTCATTGTTATCAAATTCTTCTTTAAACAAATTTTCATTACTTGTAGATGGTACTAAACATATTGTTTGTTATATGTGTATATGTATATATACAGGGAGTGCAGAATTATTAGGCAAGTTGTATTTTTGAGGATTAATTTTATTATTGAACAACAACCATGTTCTCAATGAACCCAAAAAACTCATTAATATCAAAGCTGAATATTTTTGGAAGTAGTTTTTAGTTTGTTTTTAGTTATAGCTATTTTAGGGGGATATCTGTGTGTGCAGGTGACTATTACTGTGCATAATTATTAGGCAACTTAACAAAAAACAAATATATACCCATTTCAATTATTTATTTTTACCAGTGAAACCAATATAACATCTCAACATTCACAAATATACATTTCTGACATTCAAAAACATAACAAAAACAAATCAGTGACCAATATAGCCACCTTTCTTTGCAAGGACACTCAAAAGCCTGCCATCCATGGATTCTGTCAGTGTTTTGATCTGTTCACCATCAACATTGCGTGCAGCAGCAACCACAGCCTCCCAGACACTGTTCAGAGAGGTGTACTGTTTCCCTCCTTGTAAATCTCACATTTGATGATGGACCACAGGTTCTCAATGGGGTTCAGATCAGGTGAACAAGGAGGCCATGTCATTAGATTTTCTTCTTTTATACCCTTTCTTGCCAGCCACGCTGTGGAGTACTTGGACGCGTGTGATGGAGCATTGTCCTGCATGAAAATCATGTTTTTCTTGAAGGATGCAGACTTCTTCCTGTACCACTGCTTGAAGAAGGTGTCTTCCAGAAACTGGCAGTAGGACTGGGAGTTGAGCTTGACTCCATCCTCAACCCGAAAAGGCCCTACAAGCTCATCTTTGATGATACCAGCCCAAACCAGTACTCCACCTCCACCTTGCTGGCGTCTGAGTCGGACTGGAGCTCTCTGCCCTTTACCAATCCAGCCACGGGCCCATCCATCTGGCCCATCAAGACTCACTCTCATTTCATCAGTCCATAAAACCTTAGAAAAATCAGTCTTGAGATATTTCTTGGCCCAGTCTTGACGTTTCAGCTTGTGTGTCTTGTTCAGTGGTGGTCGTCTTTCAGCCTTTCTTACCTTGGCCATGTCTCTGAGTATTGCACACCTTGTGCTTTTGGGCACTCCAGTGATGTTGCAGCTCTGAAATATGGCCAAACTGGTGGCAAGTGGCATCTTGGCAGCTGCACGCTTGACTTTTCTCAGTTCATGGGCAGTTATTTTGCACCTTGGTTTCTCCACACGCTTCTTGCGACCCTGTTGACTATTTTTAATGAAACGCTTGATTGTTCGATGATCACGCTTCAGAAGCTTTGCAATTTTAAGAGTGCTGCATCCCTCTGCAAGATATCTCACTATTTTTGACTTTTCTGAGCCTGTCAAGTCCTTCTTTTGACCCATTTTTCCAAAGGAAAGGAAGTTGCCTAATAATTATGCACACCTGATATAGGGTGTTGATGTCATTAAACCACACCCCTTCTCATTACAGAGATGCACATAACCTAATATGCTTAATTGGTAGTAGGCTTTCGAGCCTATACAGCTTGGAGTAAGACAACATGCATAAAGAGGATGATGTGGTCAAAATACTCATTTGCCTAATAATTCTGCACTCCCTGTATATATATATATATATATATAGATATATATATATATATATATATATATATATATTGTGTTTCAAGCTGTTGTATACAGCAAACACAGAATAAAAGGAATCCATGTTTAAAATGGAATGAGGCAAAAATGTGATTCTTTGTTAAACTAATTTGCATATGCCCACCCAGAATCCTTTGCGGTTTTAACATCGCTGCAGTTATGGGATTTCTATGGGAAAAGCAAGTCTTATGGCTTGACTGGTGTGCAGATTTTTGTTTAACATTGTATTAAATATATATATATATATATATATATATATATATATATATATATATATATAGTCTTATTCCAGGGCGCTATTTAACCTTACACCCTTACACCAGAGTGCAGGCTTTAGGTTATTAGAAAAGGATATATAAAACAATCACAAAATGTTTAGGTGATAATCCCCCTCAAAACATAAAGTGCGAGTGCAGTGCTATAGATGATCAATAGGGATTTACCCCTCACAAATATGAAGTAATTACATGGAATGAAAAACAGTAATTTAACTTACCGTAAATTCCTTTTTTCTTAGTATAGTGGCAGTACTGACAAGTCCGATGTGCCTTCAATGGTGGACAAGAAGCTCCCCCTTCTTTTTAAACATACTTGTGTGCTCCGCCTGCTGCCTCTATAAATCCTGCACCTTAGAGGAAAGCCCCAGTTATACAAAAGAACCAAACAGGGACTGAATACGGCAAAAGATATTTAATCCATACAAAAAAGTGGAATTTACGGTAAGTAAAATTACTGTTTTTCCTCATGTATAGTGGCTGTACTGACAAGTGGGATATAGCAAGATCCTTTCAAACAAACAAAGGGTGGGAACTTAGAAGGCCACTGCCTGGAGCACCTAAGGTCCAAAAGTTACGTCAGAGGATGAGAATATGTCCAGCCTATAATGTATAATAAAGGTATGAAATGAAGACCAAGTAGCCACCTTGCAGATGTCTTCAGGTGAGGCCGCTGCTCTTTCAGCCCAGGATGTTGCCATAGCCCTCGTGGAATGGGCCTTCAATGGAACTCCAATCGGAGCCCCTCAGGTTTGATAAGCCAATTTTATGTTATCCTTTAGCCATGTGGATACAGAAGGTCTGGATGCAGCACTACCTTTACTAGAGCCCTGGAAAGTGACAAAGAGATGATCCGATGTCCTAAAGTATTGTGATCTCTGAAAATAGATTTCCAATGCTCTTTTAACATCAAGGAGATGCCACCTCCTTTCAAAATCTAAAGAAGGAGATTGGCAGAAGGAAGGCAGAACAATAGGGTGGTTCATAGATTTACTAGAAATAACCTTAGAAATAACCTTAGGCAGAAAAGAAGGTCTGGGGTGCATGACCACTTTGTCTTGATGGAAGATAGTAAATTCAGAAGCCGAAGAAAGAGCCTGAATTTCACAAATCCTTATTGCTAAGGTGATTGCTACTAGGAACGTCATTTTGATAGTAAGCAGTTTCAGGGGAACTTCTTGTAATGGTTCAAATGGGGGTTCACAAAGGGCTTGAAGTACCAAGGACAAATCCCAGCTTCAGACGTAAAGCTTTAAAATATCTGTGGATAAGCAAGTCAAAGGCAATGTCACGGACAAGGAAGTGACTTAATGCAGAAATCTGGACCTTGAGTGTAAAGACCCCATGGCTACAAAACCATCCTTCAAAAAAGATAGAATATCAGGGATAGAGGCTACAGTAGGATCCGAATACTGTTAAGAACACCAGTTCCTGAACTTCATCCAAATTCTGGAATAAAATTTGGCAGTTGATAAACGGACCGAAGACAGTAGAATGTTACACAAACCGTCTAAATGCCTTGCTCTCGGAGAATCAACCTTGTAGAAGCCATGCCGTCAGGTGGAACTTTTCCAGGGTCTCTATTGGAAGAATCACCTTTTCTATGACGTTGGTAGAAATTGGAAGAGACCAACTTGAGATTGTCATGTTTTCTACTTGATAGAACTAGCTTCTGTTCGGCCAGAAGGGCAAGATGGCTAGAATTCTTGCTTTCTCCCATCTTATCTTTTGAACAATCCTTGGAATCAATGCTATTAAAGGGAAAATGTAACCCATGTTGTAGTTCCAAGTGAGAGACAGGCCATCTAGGAAGTCTGGGCAATCTCGTGCATGGAGAGAAGCGAAGGTAGGTACTTTCCTGTTTCTCCTTGTGGCCAAAAGGTCGATTTCTGGTAAGCTGAAATGGGTAACCAACTCCAAGAACATTTGGGGTGTCAGTGACCAGTCTTCCTACGACCACTGATGCCTGCTGAGATCGTCTGCTATGACGTTCAGAGACACTCTGATATGTGTTGCCGAGAGCGAGATTAGCCTGGATTGGGCCCAAGACATGATCCGGTAGCATAGGTCCTGTAGAGATCTCACTTTTGTGCCCCCTTGGTGGTTTAAGTAAGCCACTGTGGTGGCGTTGTCTGAATGGATCCTTACTGCCTGATTGGCGATAACCTGACGAAGGTCTTTAGAGCCTTCCATACTGCTTTCATCTCTCTGAAGTTGGAGGGTGCCTTTGTTTCTTTCCAATTCTAAACTCCTTGAATGAAACGAGAACCTAGATGGCCAGTTTGGGAAGCATCTGTAGTGATTGTAATCCAACCTCTTTGTGCAAGGTTTTTCACAACTTTGGATAGGTGAAAAGTAGAGTCCAGATCTTCCCGTAGTCTTGACCATTGAGCAAGAATGTCCCATTGCAAAGGTCTTATTTCTGCTTTTGACCAACCAACTGCTGGGATTGCAGAAGTGAGAAGCCCCAGAACACTTATTGCTTCTCTGATGGAGCATGATTCATTTTGTAGGCCTGAAATGGCCTTGCAAATCCGTCTTTGTTTTGACCTCGGAAGAAAAAGAGACAGGGACCTTGAATCTACCCGAAGTCCCAGGAATTCCAGACTCAATGAAGGAATCAACTGTGACTTTTTTAGGTTCAGAAGCCAACCATGATCTTCCAAAACTTTTATAGCGATCTCGATGTGTTAACTTAGAAGCTGTTCCGATTCTGCTTTCAAGAACCAATCGTCCAGGTAAGGAACTATTGAGATACCTCTCAGGTGTAAAGATGCCGATATGGGAGCCAAGATTTTTGTAAAGATGTGAGGGGCTGATAAAAAAAAGGCTGAAGGGTAGTGCCTTGAACTGAAAGTGTAGAATCTTCCGTCTTCCTGTTAAAACTGCACATCTTAGGAACTTCCATGAGAACACTGACACTGGCAAATGGAGGTAGGCATCCTTCAGATCTAATTTTGCCATGAAATCTCCCTTCTGTTGGATGTGAGTGACTGACAGGATATTTTCCTTATGGAATTTCTGATATGGAATGCAAGTGTTGACCTCCTTGAGGTTCAGGATAGGCTGGAAGGATCTGTCTGGTTTTTGTACCAAGTACAGGCGTAAGTAAACTTCTTGAAACTCCAAGTGCTTGGGTACCTTCCTTATAACATACTTGCATAAAAGGATAAGGGATTCTGCCAGGAGAGCCTCTGACTTTTTCCTTGACGGGTAACTTGAAAGTAGGAAAGATGGCTTTGGTATTGCAGAAAAACGGATTCTGTATCCTACCGAAATGGTTCTTAGAATCCAACAATTTGAATTTGTATCCTTCCATTTGTGAGCAAAGAACCGAAGACGCCCTCCTACTCTCTTGGTGTCAATATTTCTTATTTTTGTCCTGCTTGTTGAGATCTTGCCTTGACCATTGTCTGCTGATGAAATTTACGAAATCTCCCCTGGTAGCAAAAAGAACAATGTTCTCTGAACTGATACCTTTTATAGTTCTGAGGTCTAGAATCTTGAGGTAAAGTTTTCTTGGTTTCAGACATCTGCCTAATTATGTCTTCCAAAGGCGTACCGAAAAGCTTGTTTTTCTCGAAGGGTAGTTCACATAAAGCAGCTTTAGAGGCTGAATCTGCGGTCCAAGTTCTGAGCCATAAGGCTCTTCTAGCCACTGAGGACAAACCCATGATCCTAGCGGATAAACGTAGCATCTCATCAGATGCATCCAAAAGAAACTCGTTAGACAGTTTCAGGAGGAACAGAAAATGAGCCGGATCATTATCCGATTTTCCCATGAGCGATTCTTCTAGTGCTTGGAGCCACACTCTCTGTACATTAAGAACTGCTAAACCCGCTATTCCGGCTTTGCATTGGTAGCCAGCGGCCTGGAAAATCCTTCTGCTAGAAGTTTCGGCTCACTTGTCCATGGGATCTTTCAACCCAGAAACCTCACCAATAGGTATAGTGGTCTTCTTTGACAGTTGAGCCACCTGAATGTCGACTTTGGGAAGGTCTTCCCATTTTTCATCAGATTGTAGTTTGAAAAAAAGTTTAAATTGCTTAGAAATAAAAACACGTCTTTCAGGATTCTTCCACTCTCTTTGTAGGAGATCCATGATTTTAGGATGCATAGGGAAGCCTTTTACCGTACCCTTGGTAGGTTCAGTTTCCTGTAGAACTGCTGATACTTCTTTGATGAACTTTTTTAGCTCTTCCGGTTGAAAACCTTCCTCCACACTTGAAGTCAGACTGGAAATTTCTGAAGGTGAAGACGTTGAGCATTCCCCTAATGAGAGCAAAGACAGGGAAGGAGATCTCTCTCTTCTACATTTCTTGGTCTGTCTTTCACGAATAGCAGCCGGTCCGCTGTCTTTTTTCACAGAATCTTTAAAAGACTCAAAGGTCTGGGATAAATTTAGGACTGGACATATCTGTAGACAACAGAAAAAACACTACATTTTAGAAAGCATGCCATCAGTGACATGTGTTAAGGGGAGTTTAAAAAATAAAATAAAATTAAATCTCACCTCAAACACCTCACAACCATGTAGGAGGACTGGTGACAAGGAGAATCTGAACTGGACACCCACCCTTGGGTCAGACAGGTTCTGCACAGCTTTATAGTGCAATTTGTTTTTCAAATGTTTAAATTTGGCACCAAATTGCAAACTACCGATTCGCGCATGCGCAGTAGAGTGATTCGGTGTTCATACTTCCCGGGCATGCGGTCCACTGCTGTGCGCATGCGTATAGAACAGTAGGTGGGAGGTCAGCCCAGGACTTCCCAGAAGAGGCCATAAAACAGAACGTTTCCGGTCGCATTCCATAACGCAAGTCCGGAAGTATGCCTGCCACTTAGCTCCCGCCCGGGGAGCTATCGGGCACTCACCTCCCCGATCAGCAGCCTGTGCTGACCGTACCATTCTCCACCTGGATCCTTGAAGGAGCTGTCTGTCCCGTTGCCGGGACAAGAAGAACTGGGGTTCTCCTCTAAGGTGCAGGATTTATAGAGGCAGAGGAAGGAGCACACAGGTATGTTCAAAAAGAAGGAGGAGCTTCTTGTCCATCATTGAAGGCGCATCCCACTTGTCAGTACTGCCACTATACGTGAGGAAAAATACAATAAAAAGAATATATAGTGCGTTATTGTAATAAACTTGGGTAATATTTATTGCAAAGTGAATTAAAATTTACTCACATGGGCTACAGCCTTTTTGGATATATCCTCTAAACTCAAGCACTGATGTGCCTTTAGGTGGCATACACATCCTTTCTTCAGTAGGTAAATGAATCAATTGCTCCCAGAGTCATATATGGAGAAAACAGAAAGGTACAAAGACTTCTAGGTGTAGCATTCAGAGTGTAAATGGTAAATGTATTACACCAAATATGAAACTACTCACCTGGTAAGAAACTTACGCCCTTAAGAAACTGTCTCCAAGTTATAAGACTTGGTGTCTAATTAAGGGTAGACACTTCCTCTTGCAAGAATTCTAATAGGAAACCACAAGGAGTAAGTATAAATGAATATATTTTATTACCATAAAAACATATATTTATTAAAAGTGACCACATAAAAAATAATATTAAATCAAGTAAAAAGTAAGTATAAGGGGTAAAAAAAAGTTTCCTCTTCTCCCTCCATCTTCCGAGATATGTTTCGCCTTACAAGAAGGCTTTTTCAATCAGTGATAATGTATCCTTGAGTTCCTGTTTATATCTGTGTATCAGACCAGCCTTCAGTTGAAATCATCCAATAGTAGGCTTGTTCGTCAGGTGTAATGTAATGTGGAGGCGGTCTTTGTGTCATCGTGTCAAATTCTGAGTTCGGGAAGTGACGCGCGATTCCTCTCGCATCACGTCACTTCCAGTAATGTCAGAGGAGTCCATGCAAAGCTATATGTAAATGTAAGACATTATGACCTTCAAAATAAAAAGTAGAGATGGGTATACGGAATGAAGAGACCATTTATATCTAAAAAGTTGTCAAAATTATAAAAAAATTATAAAATAAATGGCACAATTCAAAATCCGTATTCAAACCAAAAGGGCTCATAGTGTTCAGATTAAAAATCCAACTCATCTCAGTTTTACCTAACTTTCTAATTATGTCCTTTCCTCTTCAATTAATTAATACTTTCTGTAATGCTATAAACTTCAGATGTTGTTCAAAACTTTTTTAATGTTTCTCACGTGTTCATTTATTCTTGTAAAAAGTGATCTTTTTGTTCTACCAACATAACATAAAATTCAGGTGCATGTTAAAGGGTATATAAAGTTTTTAGTAAAACATGTTATAATTTTTTTTATTTTATATTCCTTTTGTGTCTGTGGGTTTATAAAAGACATCACATGTCTCTTACCGCTTCCTGTATTTTTGCAAGCTACGCATAACCGATATTCAAAGAAACCATCCTTATGAAGGAATGTCTGGGATTTTTTTTCCCTAATATGATTGTGTACAAGTTTCCTACTCAGATTAGGTGCACCTCTGTATACACTCTTTGGTTTAGCAGGTAGAAGATTGTATAACATTGTGTCACCTCTTAAGATTGGCTAAAATGTATTAACAATATACCTAACTTTTCTATCTTGACAAATAAAATTACACATAAAAGGTATATCAACTATTTGATCTTTTTTTGATTTATATTTTAAAAATGTTCCTCTTTCTTTTTGTTTTACCTCCTCTGTGATACTCATTAAAATGGTATCATCATAACCCTTTTCTACAAATATTTTTTTCAGTCTATTTGCTTGAGTTTCATATATGTCCAAATCTGTACAATTTCTACGTATTCTTACTTCGATATATTTTGTAGCCAAGGGGGGAAATGGCAACGGTGTACATGAATGTGGTTATTAACATCTATTAATTTAAAATATGTTTTAATTTTAATTGTCTGGTTGTCCACATTACTATTTAAATCCAAAAAAATCTAATTCAAAACTACTATAGTTTGTAGTAAGAGGTATGCCCCAGTTGTTATAAATCAAGGCTGTTAAAAATGTAGTTAGACTTTCCTCTGTACCTCTCCAAATAAAAAAAAAAATAATTGATGTATCGTCGATATGTAACCAGGTTTGCAACCCAGCTGTCACTCTGCAGAATAAAGGATTGTTCCCAGAAAGCCATAAAAAGGTTAGCATAGCTGGGTGCAAACCTGGTTGCCATCACGTTACCACATATTTGGAGAAAAAAAACTCATTCTGAAACCAAAAATAGTTATTAGCTAAGATATAATCAATACCTTGCAAAATAAAAATTATGTGAATTTGAGGGTATAGTTTAGATTGTCTTCTTTCCCCTTAGAGTGAGCTATAACAGTATACAATGAGCTGACATCTGCTGTAACTAATATAAAGTCCGGTTCCCATATAATCATCCGAAGCACCTGTATGATGTTAAGAGTGTCTTTCAGATAACTACTTGTTTTCTGCACAATGGGTTGGAGACATGTATCTATATATTCTGATAGTCTTCTGAAGATATAGTCTATCCCAGAGACTATCGGACGACTTGGAGTGTTTTGCTGGTTTTTATGGACTTTTGGGAGATGGTAGAAAACAGGAATTTTGTAATGATAAGCTTTCGGGAGAACCTCCCTTTCTCAAGTCTAAAGCATTCTGTTAGTTTAATAAAAAAGGTATTACAAGATACAAAGTTTATCTGTTTTTTACATCTACATCACTGGACTAATATTGCTACAATCTCTACTTGAACTATATATATATATTTGTGGTCAGAACTTAAATCATATAATTAGAGGACAGGGGCGCTGTTGCGTGTGGATAGAAATGAGTAGAGTATTTTAACGGGACACCAGAGGTTATCTGGAAAGAAAGGTTAGAAAGATTATAGTAGGATAGCTTGTGTGGTTAGTTTTAGATGCATGTAATGACATAACATAACGGTCGCCGTGTTTGACCATGTCCGATACTTTTAAACATGTGCTGATATCGGATTGACGGACCACAGTAAACTCTCGGGGTCTAAGGAAGCTGTAGAAGGCGATGTAAATAGCTACTTTGATGATAGAGTTAGCCTGGGCATTAAATCGGTTTGTGTCCAATAGGTTCTGAATATGGGTCCGTCTATGGGTGGTCTATAGGTGATACCTTTAAGAATAGTTTTAATGGGATATGAAGAAAGAAAAGGTGGGTGATTGGGAAAGGTAGTGAGAACATGGTGATGTATACCTGTAACATATCATTTGATAGTGCTATGTGCTAATTTGAGGTGTAAGTGATAAAAAGAGGCAAAAGCCACCACTTGATAATTGTAATTATCCAAAAAAGTGAAATTCTCCACTAAAATTTGCGGAAAACAGTCAACACCCTACCATATGCTATCATTTGCTGTCTTAGTGTTGGCTGACAGGGCATTGCATGATCCCGTTAGTCCATGATAAGTTCCGGAAATGTCTGTATTCAGGATGGGAGCTTGTTTGTGAAGGGATGCACCTTGTAGAATTCCTGAAAATTAGACCAGGACAAAGCGTCAGCTGCTGTATTGTGAATGCCCGGAATGTGCTCGCACACCAAGAAGAATGTAGTTTGGCGGTCAGCCATGTCGACTTTCGTACCAAACGCATTATGGTTAAGGAGGATGAGCGCCCTTTATTGATGATCTAGCAAGCAGCCAAATTATCTGAGAAACACTCGACAGCCTTACAGGCCCATAGGTGACCCCAAGCAAGAGCAGCTGCTGCAATGGGGTAGATCTCAAAATGTTCCCCTGAAGACCAATAAGATAAGTGTACATCCGTAAACCAGTGGTTACCAAAAATTGCAGCGAATCCAGTGCGGGCTGCTGCATCAGTCCCAATTACAAGGAAGTGGTTGGTCAGTGGGGGAATGAACATGGAGCTGCCCTTCCACTCTGCCAGGAAGTGTTTCCCCATGCATAAATCGGCTATGGCTGGGGACAATGAAACACCTAGTATTGAAAACAGTGCTGTGGTGCTAAGGATGCTAGGTGGTGTGAGGGAACCTGCCTCGACCAGTAAGAAATCGTCCAATTAGTGTATGACCTAATTGGGGCATTTGACCCTATTCAGGAGCAGCCAGCATAGAGTCTCTGCAAAGATTTCAAACAGTTTTGGGCTGCTTCTGGAGCCGAAGGGGAGTCTGGTGGCGAAGTAATAATTGTCCCTTTATTTGAAGCCATGGATATGCCATGATGGATGGATAGGTAGTAATTTGAATGCATTTGTAAGATCCATCTTACTGACCCAGGCTTGTTCACCGGCCAGTAGAATGGCTTGTATGGCATGATCCATAGTAGCATAATGGAGAGAAAATTCTTCAGCCGGTATTAGTGAATTTAAACTAGGGTTGTGAGAAGAATAAGGCGCGGACAAATTGATGATTAAACTTTTTTATTAGAAGTGCTGTTGGTAACCACTCCAATAGGGTTTGTATGCCATGTGGAAAAAAGGAGGGTGCAGAAAAGGACCAATCATAAACCTGACATGGTCTCTTTCGGTAGCAACTCGTCAACAGCAGATGGTCGTTTGTAGCCCAGAGTAAGTTAGGGGCATTCTAATCTGACAGAGGGGAGTGCTACTAGCCCTATGTGCCTAGCCCTATGTGAAACCCATTGGGAAATCCTGAAATCAAAATTGCACCATGTGGTGGGAGGTGTGGGTGCCCAAGTGGAAGGCTAACGTGTCGATGTTAATCTCCATCAGTCATTTCTTAGGGAAAAGCTTGGAAGGGCATATGGATTTTATATGTGCCCTGAAGCAGATGGAGCAAATGTGCAACAACCTGCAAGCGTTGTAATTATAGGTTCCTGCATTAAAGTTGTTGTACATATGCGCCTTGCCCAAGAATACAACTGGTCTGCCTAGCTTACCTCTTTGTCCCCTATCCTGACTGATGGAAGGGGTGGTGGATGAGTAGGAAGTGGAGGGGTGGGATGTAGAGGGGTCTGTTTCGGAGGAACACAAGTTGGAGGAGTTCGTGGTGGAGGAACAAACTGCACAAGATAAGGGCCTCAGGCCGGCAAAATGTCTGCAGAACAGCTCTGTGTCCAACTGACTCCAGTCGATATGTGTGTTGAACTGCTGCTGCTTTAGCCGGCACTGACTCGTGATGATCGTAGGAGGCAAAACCCACATACTTGTGCCCCAGGTCCACGACCTTGTGTAAAGAAAGGTTGAATTCCTCACACTGGTGGCATACAGAGCAAATAACATCTCTGTATTACTCAAAGCCGAGAATGAATTTGGGAATGGATCATTTTTTGATGAGTCGTGGATCCCTGGATTTGAAGATCACAGAAATATCCCCGTAATTAAAAGCTCTATTTTCCAGTTCATCTTGCGAAGCTATAAGTAAGGAGACAAGGCTGACGTCCTTACAATCAAGAATATCTTTCTTAATGGAAGCTGTGATGGAGTGTGCGGGGGCAATAATGCGTAAAATGGTGGGTGCGGGTGCAATAGTGATGGCACTACCATGGGTGTTTGAAGGCACAGACATGGAGGCTAGGACATCTGATGTGCTGCTAGTGGTAAGGATGATGGTCTCTATCTTGGTCATCCTCTCGTTAAGTGACTGGAGGCTAGACAAGAAAGATGACAAGGTGTCTTGAACCTGTCCATAGCTGCCGCCGTAGGACTCTTGTGAACTTGTGCTAGGCCTGGGTTCGCTGGGCTGGACTGCTAATAACTTGAAAAGTAGTGTTGTCGCGAACCCTAAATTTTCGGTTCGCGAATGGCGAACGCGAACTTCCGCAAATGTTCGTGAACCGGCGAACCGCGCGAACCGCCATTGACTTCAATGGGCAGGCGAATTTTAAAAACAACAGGGACTCTTTCTGGCCACAATAGTGATGGAAAAGTTGTTTCAAGGGGACTAACACCTGGACTGTGGCATGCCAGAGGGGGATCCATGGCAAAACTCCCATGGAAAATTGCACAGTTGATGCAGAGTCTGCTTTTAATCCATAAAGGGATCACCTAACATTGACACCTGTCCTCAAAGCCCAGCCCTGATACACACTGACACAGAGAAGAATAGAGACTGTTCCCCCTACATAGGGTCACTTGGCAGATATGGATTGACACCTGTCCTCAAAACCCCTGATACACACTGACACAGAGCAGAATAGGGACTGTTCCCCCTACATAGGGTCACTTGGCAGATATGGATTGACACCTGTCCTCAAAACCCCTGATACACACTGACACAGAGCAGAATAGGGACTGTTCCCCCTACATAGGGTCACTTGGCAGATATGGATTGACACCTATCCTAATGATCCCTGATACACACTGACACAGAGCAGAATAGAGACTGTTCCCCCTACATAGGGTCACTTGGCAGATATGGATTGACACCTGTCCTCAAAACCCCTGATACACACTGACACAGAGCAGAATAGAGACTGTTCCCTGTCCACAGAGACCATGATACACACTGACAAAGAGCAGAATAGAGACTGTTCACCGTCCACAGAGACCATGATACACACTGACACAGAGCAGAATAGAGACTGTTCCCCCTACATAGGGTCACTTGGCAGGTATGGATTGACACCTGTCCTCAAAGCCCCTGATACACACTGGGGGGAGCTACTGTCCTCCCCAACCCCTGCGCGGTGGGTGGGGGCCATAAATCACAATGGGGTGACCTACTGTCCTCCCCCCTCGGCACCCACCCCTGCGCGGTGAGTGGGGGGCATAAATCACAATGGGGGGCCTACTTTCCTCCCTGCGCGGTGGGTGGGGGGCATAAATCACAATGGGACGGACCTACTGATAGGAGTGGAGTATTGTTCATATCAGTTTAATACCTTCCGCGTCTCCTATCAGTGGACGTGTAAATGGCAGAGATTTTTAATTGTTGAATCACCTCCCCTTTTTAGGCCAAGGTGGGAAGATGCTTAGACCACTGGTATATTGGTGCCATCTTGGAGGATTTTAATTTTTGGTTTGGTTTTTGAAGCCACAGTGCTGCACCAGTGGGCCTAAAAATTAGGCATGTACACATGCCTGAAAAATTTGGTATTGTTGCAGCCGCTGCTGTAGCAGCGGCCAGAAAAATTGATGTTTGTTTCACAGGCAGAAAGTGCCCTAAAACATGGCGGCTTGAACCCTAGTTGGTGGCGGATAAGTCACGCAAGTCAAACGTCATTCAGAGCTAAAATACAGCAGCGTGTGGACCATTTTTAGCCCAAGGCAGCTCATCTCATCAGGCCTTTTTTAAGCGAATGTATCGCCCAGTGTCAGTCCCTTCGGGATCAATCCCTCATTCATCTTAATAAAGGTGAGGTAATCTAGACTTTTTTGACCTAGGCGACTTCTCTTCTCAGTGACAATACCTCCTGCTGCACTGAAGGTCCTTTCTGACAGGACACTTGAAGCGGGGCAGGCCAGAAGTTCTATCACAAATTGGGATAGCTCAGGCCACAGGTCAAGCCTGCACACCCAGTAGTCAAGGGGTTCATCGCTCCTCAGAGTGTCGATATCTGCAGTTAAGGCGAGGTAGTCTGCTACCTGTCGGTCGAGTCGCTCTCTGAGGGTGGATCCCGAAGGGCTGTGGCGATGCATAGGACTTAAAAAGGTCCGCATGTCCTCCATCAACAACACGTCTTTAAAGCGTCCTGTCCTTGCCGGCGTGGTCGTGGGAGGAGGAGGAGGAGGATGACTTCCACCTCTCCCCCTGTTAGATTCCCGTTGTGCTGTGACATCACCCTTATACGCTGTGTAAAGCATACTTTTTAATTTATTTTGCAAATGCTGCATCTTTTCCGACTTGTTGTAATTCGGTAACATTTCCGCCACTTTCTGCTTATACCGGGGGTCTAGTAGCGTGGACACCCAGTACAGGTCGTTCTCCTTCAGCCTTTTTATACGAGGGTCCCTCAACAGGCAGGACAGCATGAAAGACTCCATTTGCACAAGGTTGGATGCCGAGCTACTCATTTCCCGTTCCTCCTCCTCACTGATGTCATTGAAGGTATGTTCTTCCCCCCAGCCACGTACAACACCACGGGTACCAGATAGGTGACAACGAGCACCCTGGGATGCCTGTTGTGTTTGGTCTTGCTCCTCCTCCTCCACAAAGCTACAATCCTCCTCTGACTCCTCTTCCTCACAATCCTCTTCCAGCGTTGCCGCAGGTCCAGCAAGCGATGCTGATAAGGCTGTTTCTGGTGGTGATGGTGACCACAACTCTTCCTCTTCACGCTCATCTACAGCCTGATCCAGCACTCTTTGCAGGGCACGCTCCATGAAGAAAACAAATGGTATGATGTCGCTGATGGTGCCTTCGTTGCGACTGACTAGGTTTGTCACCTCCTCAAAAGGACGCATGAGCCTACAGGCATTGCGCATGAGCGTCCAGTAACGTGGCAAAAAAATTCCCAGCTCCCCAGAGGCTGTCCTAGCACCCCGGTCATACAAATATTCATTAACAGCTTTTTCTTGTTGGAGCAGGCGGTCGAACATTAGGAGTGTTGAATTCCAAAGTGTAGGGCTGTCGCAAATCAAGCGCCTCACTGGCATGTTGTTTCGCCGCTGGATATCAGCAAAGTGAGACATGGCCGTGTAGGAACGCCTGAAATGGCCACACACCTTCCTGGCCTGCTTCAGGACGTCCTGTAAGCCTGTGTACTTATGCACAAAGCGTTGTACGATCAGATTACACACATGTGCCATGCACGGCACATGTGTCAACTTGCCCAACTTCAATGCCGCTATCAAATTTTTTCCGTTGTCACACACCACTTTGCCGATATCCAGTTGCTGCGGAGTCAGCCACTTTTCCACCTGTGCGTTCAGGGCGGACAGGAGTGCTTGTGTCAGGAGTGCTTTCAAGCAAGTCAAACCCAATACGGCGTGACACTGCCGTATCCGGGATGTGGAATAGTACCTGGGGAGCTGGGGGGGTGCCGTTGATGTGGAGCAAGAAGCAGCGGCACAAGAGGACTCAGCCGAGGAGGTTATGGAAGAGGATGGAGTAGGAGGAGTAGAGGAGGTGGCAGCAGGCCTGCCTGCAAGTCGTGGCGGTGTCACCAACTCCTCTGCCATGCCACGCATTCCTTGCTTGTCAGCCATCAGCAGGTTTACCCAATGCCAATGTAGGTGATATACCTGGCCTGACCATGCTTTGCAGACCAGGTATCAGTGGTCAGATGGACCCTTGCCCCAACACTGTGTGCCAGACATGCCATGACTTCCTTTTGCACAATCGAGTACAAGTTGGGGATTGCCTTTTGTGAAAAGAAATTCCGGACGGGTACCTTCCACTGCGGTGTCCCAATAGCTACAAATTTTTTGAACGCCTCAGACTCAACCAGATTGTATGGTAAAAGCTGGCGGGCTAATAGTTCGGACAAGCCAGCTGTCAGACGCTGGGCAAGGGGGTGACTTGGTGACATTGGCTTCTTACTCTCAAACATGTCCTTGACAGACACATGACTGTGGGCAGATGAGCGGGAACTGCTCAAGGCGGGAGACGGAGTGGCGGATGGTTGAGAGGGGGCAAGAAGGACAGCAGTGGTTGACATGGCTGAAGATGCTGGACCAGGAGGAGGATGGCGGCTTAGAGTAGGCGTGCTGCTTGTACTCATGTGTTGATCCCATAGGCGTTTGTGATGTGAGATCATGTGCCTACGCAAAGCAGTTGTACCTAGGTGGGTGTTGGACCTCCCACGACTCAGTTTCCTTTGGCACAGGTTGCAAATGGCATCGCTGTTGTCAGAGGCAGACACACAAAAAAAAATGCCACACTGCTGAGCTCTGCAATGACGGCATTCTGGTGGTGGACACAGCATGCGTTGATTGGCGTGCTGTCGGGCTGACCCCGGGTGCCGATGCATGCTGTCTGACTGTGCCACTAGCTCCTTGCGACGACCCCCCCCTGCTTCCAACTCGTCTCCTCCTCCTCTCTGTCTCCCCATCTGAACTTTCGCCCTGTTCTCCTTCTTGCCGAGCGGGCACCCACGTGACATCCATGGACGCATCGTCATCATCAACCGCTTCGCTTGTATCTGACAACTCAGAAAAGGAAGCAGCAGCGGGTACAACATCATCATCATCATCACACCGTACCTCCAAGTGTTTAATGCTGCCTGCCTGAGACATATCCCTGTTATCTACATCCTCTAGCAATAATGGTTGCGCATCACTCTTTTCTTCAAACGGGTGTGTGAATAACTCCTCTGACATACCAAGTAAAGCGGCTGTGGTGCTAGTTTTGGTGGTGGCGGCAGGCGGGTGAGTGCTATCTTGAGAGGTGCCTGAAGCTAAGCTGGAGAAGGATGGTGCGTCAAGGTTCCGAGCGGAGGCTGTACAAGATTGGGTGTCCTGTGTTAGCCAGTCAACTAAGTCCTCAGAACTTTTCAAGTTCAGGGTACGTGGCTTCTGAAAACTGGGCATTATTCTAGGGCAAAAGGGAATCACAGCACCACGACCACGACGGCCCCTGCGGGTTGGCCTGCCTCTGCCTGTCATTTTTTGGGGGATTAGTGGTACTATGCGTGCAAGCTACTGTGAGACCAGATATCATTGGCAATGTGCACTGGAACAGTTCTGCAGAGCACACGCTGAAGGAAGGACTGACAGAGCCGCTTGAAGACAAGTAACTGCTATTCAATCTATAACAGTGAAAAAACGAATTTTGGTTTTAAAAGCACGCTATAGAGACACCAGATATGATTGGCAATGTGCACTGGAACAGTTCTGCAGAGCACACACTGTAGGCCTGAGACACCCGCTTGAAGACAAGTAACTGCTATTCAATCTATAACAGTGAAAAACAAATTTTGGTTTTAAAAGCACGCTATAGAGACACCAGATATGATTGGCAATGTGCACTGGAACAGTTCTGCAGAGCACACACTGTAGGCCTGAGACACCCGCTTGAAGACAAGTAACTGCTATTCAATCTATAACAGTGAAAAACAAATTTTGGTTTTAAAAGCACGCTATAGAGACACCAGATATGATTGGCAATGTGCACTGGAACAGTTCTGCAGAGCACACACTGTAGGCCTGAGACACCCGCTTGAAGACAAGTAACTGCTATTCAATCTATAACAGTGAAAAACAAATTTTGGTTTTAAAAGCACGCTATAGAGACACCAGATATGATTGGCAATGTGCACTGGAACAGTTCTGCAGAGCACACACTGTAGGCCTGAGACACCCGCTTGAAGACAAGTAACTGCTATTCAATCTATAACAGTGAAAAACAAATTTTGGTTTTAAAAGCACGCTATAGAGACACCAAATATGATTGGCAACTGTCAAAGCACGCTGGAACAGGTCTACAGAGCACACGCTGAAGTAGGCCTGACACCCAGACGCTTGCAGACAACTAACTGATCTTCTATTACAGTGAAAAAAAATGATTTCTTTAAAATCTAAAGCTTAAGCTATTGTTAAAACAGATATGAGTGGTGGCACTGACTGTGCAAATGGGCAAGGCATCCAACCTGACACAGAAGCTGGCAGGCAGGCAACTGCTCTTCTATTACAGTGAAAACAAATTATTTATTTTAAATGTAAAGCTTAACCAATTGTTAAAACAGATATGAGTGGTGGCACTGGGCAAGTAGGCACAGTATCCAATGTGAACCTCACACAGAAGCTGGCAGGCAGGCAACTGCTCTTCTATTACAGTGGAAACAAAATTTTGGTTGTAAAAGCACGCTATAGAGACACAAGATATGAGTGGCAACTGTCAAAGTACGCTGGCAGGGTTGTGCAGGGCACACGCTGGAGGAAGGCCTGACAGAGCCGCTTGAAGGACACTGACTGTCTGCTATTAGCTTACACTGGAAACCTTTTTTCTTTGTAAAAGCACGCTAAAGAGACACCAGATATGATTGGCAACTGTCAAAGCACGCTGGCACAGGTCTGCAGAGCACACGCTGAAGTAGGCCTGACACCCAGACGCTTGCAGACAACTAACTGCTCTTCTATTACAGTGAAAAAAAAAATATTTATTTTAAATGTAAAGCTTAACCAATTGTTAAAACAGATATGAGTGGTGGCACTGGGCAAGTAGGCACAGTATCCTATGTGAACCTCACACAGAAGCTGGCAGGCAGGCAACTGCTCTTCTATTACAGTGGAAACAAAATTTTGGTTGTAAAAGCACGCTATAGAGACACCAGATATGAGTGGCAACTGTCAAAGCACGCTGGCACAGGTCTGCAGAGCACACGCTGAAGTAGGCCTGACACCCAGACGCTTGCAGACAACTAACTGCTCTTCTATTACAGTGAAAAAAAAATATTTATTTTAAATGTAAAGCTTAACCAATTGTTAAAACAGACATGAGTGGTGGCACTGGGCAAGTAGGCATAGTATCCAATGTGAACCTCACACAGAAGCTGGCAGGCAGGCAACTGCTCTTCTATTACAGTGGAAACTAAATTTTGGTTGTAAAAGCACGCTATAGAGACACAAGATATGAGTGGCAACTGTCAAAGCACGCTGGCACAGGTCTGCAGAGCACACGCTGAAGTAGGCCTGACACCCAGACGCTTGCAGACAACTAACTGCTCTTCTATTACAGTGAAATAAATATATAGTTATTTTAAATGTAAAGCTTAACCAATTGTTAAAACAGATATGAGTGGTGGCACTGGGCAAGTAGGCACAGTATCCAATGTGAACCTCACACAGAAGCTGGCAGGCAGGCAACTGCTCTTCTATTACAGTGGAAACACAATTTTGGTTGTAAAAGCACGCTATAGAGACACCAGATATGAGTGGCAACTGTCAAAGCACGCTGGCACAGGTCTGCAGAGCACACACTGAAGTAGGCCTGACACCCAGACGCTTGCAGACAACTAACTGATCTTCTATTACAGTGAAAAAAAAATATTTATTTTAAATGTAAAGCTTAACCAATTGTTAAAACAGATATGAGTGGTGGCACTGGGCAAGTAGGCACAGTATCCAATGTGAACCTCACACAGAAGCTGGCAGGCAGGCAACTGCTCTTCTATTACAGTGGAAACAAAATTTTGGTTGTAAAAGCACGCTATAGAGACACAAGATATGAGTGGCAACTGTCAAAGCACGCTGGCAGGGTTGTGCAGGGCACACGCTGAAGGAAGGCCTGACAGAGCCGCTTGAAGGACACTGACTGTCTGCTATTAGCTTACACTGGAAACCTTTTTTCTTTGTAAAAGCACGCTAAAGAGACACCAGATATGATTGGCAACTGTCAAAGCACGCTGGCACAGGTCTGCAGAGCACACGCTGAAGTAGGCCTGACACCCAGATGCTTGCAGACAACTAACTGATCTTCTATTACAGTGAAAAAAAATTATTTCTTTAAAATCTAAAGCTTAACCAATTGTTAAAACAGATATGAGTGGTGGCACTGGGCAAGTAGGCACAGTATCCAATGTGAACCTCACACAGAAGCTGGCAGGCAGGCAACTGCTCTTCTATTACAGTGGAAACAAAATTTTGGTTGTAAAAGCACGCTATAGAGACACAAGATATGAGTGGCAACTGTCAAAGTACGCTGGCAGGGTTGTGCAGGGCACACGCTGAAGGAAGGCCTGACAGAGCCGCTTGAAGGACACTGACTGTCTGCTATTAGCTTACACTGGAAACCTTTTTTCTTTGTAAAAGCACGCTAAAGAGACACCAGATATGATTGGCAACTGTCAAAGCACGCTGGCACAGGTCTGCAGAGCACACGCTGAAGTAGGCCTGACACCCAGATGCTTGCAGACAATTAACTGATCTTCTATTACAGTGAAAAAAAATGATTTCTTTAAAATCTAAAGCTTAAGCTATTGTTAAAACAGATATGAGTGGTGGCACTGACTGTGCAAATGGGCAAGGCATCCAACCTGACACAGAAGCTGGCAGGCAGGCAACTGCTCTTCTATTACAGTGAAAAAAAAATATTTATTTTAAATGTAAAGCTTAACCAATTGTTAAAACAGATATGAGTGGTGGCACTGGGCTAGTGGGCACAGTATCCAATGTGAACCTCACACAGAAGCTGGCAGGCAGGCAACTGCTCTTCTATTACAGTGAAAAAAATGATTTCTTTAAAATCTAAAGCTTAACCAATTGTTAAAACAGATATGAGTGGTGGAACTGACTGTGCAAATGGGCAAGGTATCCAACCTGACACAGAAGCTGGCAGGCAGGCAACTGCTCTTCTATTACAGTGAAAAAAAATATTTATTTTAAATGTAAAGCTTAACCTATTGTTAAAACAGATATGAGTGGTGGCACTGGGCAAGTAGGCACAGTATCCAATGTGAACCTCACACAGAAGCTGGCAGGCAGGCAACTGCTCTTCTATTACAGTGGAAACAAAATTTTGGTTGTAAAAGCACGCTATAGAGACACAAGATATGAGTGGCAACTGTCAAAGCACGCTGGCAGGGTTGTGCAGGGCACACGCTGAAGGAAGGCCTGACAGAGCCGCTTGAAGGACACTGACTGTCTGCTATTAGCTTACACTGGAAACCTTTTTTCTTTGTAAAAGCACGCTAAAGAGACACCAGATATGATTGGCAACTGTCAAAGCACGCTGGCACAGGTCTGCAGAGCACACGCTGAAGTAGGCCTGACACCCAGATGCTTGCAGACAACTAACTGATCTTCTATTACAGTGAAAAAAAATGATTTCTTTAAAATCTAAAGCTTAACCAATTGTTAAAACAGATATGAGTGGTGGCACTGGGCAAGTAGGCACAGTATCCAATGTGAACCTCACACAGAAGCTGGCAGGCAGGCAACTGCTCTTCTATTACAGTGGAAACAAAATTTTGGTTGTAAAAGCACGCTATAGAGACACAAGATATGAGTGGCAACTGTCAAAGTACGCTGGCAGGGTTGTGCAGGGCACACGCTGAAGGAAGGCCTGACAGAGCCGCTTGAAGGACACTGACTGTCTGCTATTAGCTTACACTGGAAACCTTTTTTCTTTGTAAAAGCACGCTAAAGAGACACCAGATATGATTGGCAACTGTCAAAGCACGCTGGCACAGTGTCAGGATCGGGACAGGGATCCAACACGCAAAGTACAAACAGGTACAGGGTACGTATACCGGTCCTTAGAATGGCCGGGCTAACGTACAGAGAGTATAGAGAATGGTCAGAGACAAGCCGAGGTCGAGGGAACGAGAAGACAGGTAAGCGAGGAACAAGCCGGGTCAAGGATAACGGAGGTAAACAGAGTAAGGAAACAAGCCGGGTCGAAACCAAAAGGATAACTGAGAAACACCAGAGCACTGTGTGACTAGACAGGCTAGAACCACGACAGGGCAATGAGCAACAGGGCGAAGTATGTTTAAATACCCTGGCTAGAGAGGATAGACACGCCTCCGACGAAACCTGATTAGTCTGTCTCGGACTGAGTGACAGGTCGTTCCGGATTGGCGTGATGACGTCGGCCTCCGGGCACCATGCTACAAAAGGAAGAGACTCCCTCGCGGCCGGCGTTTGTGTGACCGGGTCGACCGCGAGGAACAGAGGAAACATGGCGTCCGGACGGATGAACGTCTAAGTCTCTACCTCTCTCGGAGGTAGAGACTTCAGGTACCCTGACAGTACCCCCCCCCTCAGATACGCCCACCGGGCGGAAAGAACCGGGACGAGATGGAAAGCGAGAGTGATACGCCCTGCGGAGACGAGGAGCATGAACATCCTCCTGAGGTACCCAACTCCTCTCCTCAGGACCGTATCCCTTCCAATCGACCAGATATTGTACTTTCCCCCGGGAGATACGAGAATCAATAATAGAGTTAACCTCATACTCCTCCTGACCCTCCACCTGAACAGGACAAGGAGGGGCTGTTGTGGAGGAGAACCTGTTACAAATAAGAGGTTTCAGCAACGACACATGAAACGAGTTAGGGATGCGTAAGGTATCAGGAAGAGCTAGACGATACGCAACTGGATTGATACGAGACAACACCCTGTAAGGTCCAATATAACGGGGAGCGAACTTCATGGAGGGCACCTTTAAACGGATGTTCCTCGTGCTCAACCATACCCTATCACCCGGAACAAAGAGCGGAGCCGCCCTTCTACGTTTATCAGCATGTTTCTTAACCAGCATAGAATTGTGCGTAAGGATTTGCCGAGTTTGATCCCACAACTTCCTCAAATTAGCAACATGAACATCAACCGACGGCACCCCCTGGGAAGGAGAAGCCGAAGGAAGAATAGACGGGTGAAAGCCATAATTCATGAAGAAGGGGCTTGAATGAGTAGAATCGCAAACGAGATTGTTGTGTGCAAACTCTGCCCAAGGAATCAAACCGACCCAATCATCCTGGTGTTCGGAAACAAAACATCGCAAATATTGTTCAATTTTCTGGTTGGTACGTTCAGCAGCTCCATTAGACTGAGGGTGATAGGCAGAAGAAAAGTTCAATTTGATACCAAGTTGCGAACAGAAGGACCTCCAAAAACGGGAAATAAATTGGGAACCTCTGTCAGACACAATTTGAGAGGGTATCCCATGTAGGCGAAAAATCTCCCTAGCGAATATCTCGGCCAATTCGGGAGAAGATGGAAGTTTAGGCAGAGGAATGAAGTGTGCCATCTTAGTGAATCTGTCAACCACGGTGAGGATAACAGTCTGTTTTTTAGAGATAGGTAGATCGACAATAAAGTCCATGGCCAAGCAGGACCACGGCTTCTCTGGAACTTCTAAGGGGTGCAGGAATCCACAAGGAAGCGTATGAGGTTGTTTGGTCTTAGTACAAACCTCACATGCAGCGATGAAATCTTTAGTATCCCTACGTAAAGCAGGCCACCAGAAATCCTTAGAGATCAACGCAAAAGTCTTGCGAATACCAGGATGTCCCGCCATCTTGCTGTTATGGAAACACTGCAACAGTTCCAGTTGAAGAGCAGGAGGAACGAAATGTCGACCCACAGGAGTCTGTCTAGGTGCTAAATGTTGTAGCTTAACGATCTCGGCCAGTAACGGAGAATGAATCCTGAGATTCGTATTAGCAACAATATTGCATTTCGGAACTATAGAGGAAAGGACCGGCTCAGGTACAGTAGAAGGTTCATACTGGCGAGATAAGGCATCGGCTTTAGAATTTTTTGAACCAGGTCTATAAGTCAGCACATAGTTGAAGTGAGTCAGGAATAAGGACCAACGAGCCTGCCTAGAGGACAGGCGCTTAGCCTCCCCAATGTAGGACAAGTTCTTGTGGTCCGTCAGGATAGTAATAGGGTGTAAGGTTCCCTCTAATAAATGTCTCCATTCCTTTAAGGCTTTAATGACTGCTAAGAGTTCTCTGTCGCCGATGTCATATCTGCTCTCAGGGCCCGAAAGTTTCTTAGAAAAAAAACCACATGGGTGCAATGGTTTATCTACCCCCAATCTTTGTGACAGAACCGCCCCTACTCCTGTCTCAGAGGCATCGACCTCGAGCAGGAACGGTAAGGTCGTATCCGGATGGACTAGTATTGGAGCAGAAGCAAAAAGTTCTTTGAGACTCTTGAAAGCAGCTAGAGCATCAGTAGACCATGTCTTAGTATCCGCCCCTTGTTTGGTCATATTGGTGATGGGCGCAATAATAGACGAGTAGCCCTTAATGAAGCGTCTATAATAATTAGAGAAGCCAATAAATCTCTGAATAGCTTTGAGTCCCTGAGGCAATGGCCAATCTAAAATAGACTGGAGTTTGTCAGGATCCATCTTAAAGCCCTCCCCAGAAATCACGTATCCAAGAAAGTCTATCTGGGTCTGGTCAAAACTGCATTTCTCAAGTTTACAGTACAAACCATGTTGTAAAAGTTTGTGTAATACCTGTCTGACTTGTCGATGGTGGGTCTCAATCTCTTTAGAGTGTATGAGTATGTCATCCAGGTAGACAATAACACAATCATGTTGAAATTCCCTAAGAACTTCGTTAATCAAATCTTGGAAAACTGCAGGTGCGTTACAGAGACCAAAAGGCATGACCGTATACTCATAATGACCATAGCGGGTATTAAACGCTGTCTTCCACTCATGACCCTGCTGAATTCTCACCAAGTTGTACGCCCCTCTGAGGTCCAACTTGGTGAAAATCTTAGAGCCCTTTAACCGATCAAAGAGTTCTGTAATCAAGGGGATAGGATAGGCATTCCTGATGGTTATTTTATTCAACCCTCGATAATCGATACAAGGTCTGAGTGACCCATCCTTCTTCTTAACAAAAAAGAACCCAGCCCCGGCAGGAGATGAGGATCTCCTGATAAATCCCTTGTCTAAATTCTCCTGAATATACTCCTCTAAAACAGCATTCTCTTTAGTGGATAGAGGGTATACATTGCCCCTAGGAGGCATGGTACCAGGTAATAGGTTAATTTTACAATCAAAGGACCTGTGTGGAGGTAGAGTATCAGCGTTCTTTTTATCGAATACTGCCTTTAAGTCCATGTACAAAGGAGGTATCTGTCTCTCTTTAGGCTGGGTAGTAGTGTCAGGTGTGTAAATTACAGCCAAAGGGGATACCTTCTGTAAACACCTCTCCTGACAACCCTGACCCCACGAGAGTATCTCCCCTAACTCCCAATCGATAGTAGGGTTATGTCTCTTTAACCATGGATACCCCAGGACTATGGGAACGGAAGGGGACGAAATAAGCATAAGAGATATACTCTCCTCGTGTAAGATACCAACAGACAGGCTCATGGATATAGTCTCACGAGTAATAACAGGCTCGAGTAGTGGTCTACCATCAATGGCCTCAACGGCCAAGGGGGTCTCTCTTAACTGGGAAGGAATAGTGTGCTTAGTGGCAAAGGCTTGATCGATAAAATTCTCAGCAGCGCCGGAATCTATCAATGCCACGGTCTTAAGTACTTCCTTCTTCCATGTTAAAGAAACTGGTAGTAAAAGCCTGTGATTTTTGTAATTATGCGTAGAGGACAAAATAGAAACACCCAAGGCCTGTCCTCTAGAGAAACTTAGGTGCGGGCGTTTCCCGAGCGAACAGGACAATTCAGGCGTAAATGACCTCTGACTCCACAATACATACACAATCCCTCCCTTCTCCTGTACAGTCTCTCCTCTTCTGAGAGATGAGTATTGCCTATCTGCATAGGTTCAGGAATTAGTGAGGTATTGGACTCAGGACTTAGAAATGCAGGTGCTAATTTAAAGGCAGGTCTTAGGTTCCTCTCTCGAGTGTTCTGTCTTTCTCTTATACGTTCATCAATACGAGAAATGAACGAAATTAAGTCCTCTAAATTCTCTGGTAGCTCCCTAGTAGCAATTTCGGTGAGGATAACATCTGATAACCCGTTCAAGAATACATCCATATAAGCCTGTTCATTCCACTTAACTTCTGACGCCAGAGACCTGAACTCTAGTGCATAATCCACTAATGTTCGGTTCTCCTGTCTCAGGCGCAACAGTAATCTGGCTGCATTGACCTTTCTACCAGGGGGGTCAAAAGTTCTTCTAAAAGCAGCTACAAAGGCAGTATAATTGTATACCAACGGGTTATCGTTCTCCCATAATGGGTTAGCCCATCTCAGAGCTTTCTCAATGAGTAAGGTGATAATAAACCCAACCTTTGCCCTATCGGTAGGATAGGAGCGAGGTTGCAATTCAAAGTGAATGCTGATCTGGTTTAAAAAACCACGACACTTCTCAGGTGACCCACCATAACGTACAGGTGGAGTAACACGGGAAGAGGCACCTACAGTAGCTACCTCTAGGCCTGAACCTACAGAGGAAATAGGAGTAGGACGCGTCTCCTCTGGAGGATTATTAGCACGAGACAACAATGCCTGTAGTGCTAAGGCCATTTGGTCCATTCTGTGTTCCATGGCGTCAAACCTGGAATCAGAGGAACCAACCTGACTGTTTGTACCTGCAGGATCCATTGGCCCTGTCGTAATGTCAGGATCGGGACAGGGATCCAACACGCAAAGTACAAACAGGTACAGGGTACGTATACCGGTCCTTAGAATGGCCGGGCTAACGTACAGAGAGTATAGAGAATGGTCAGAGACAAGCCGAGGTCGAGGGAACGAGAAGACAGGTAAGCGAGGAACAAGCCGGGTCAAGGATAACGGAGGTAAACAGAGTAAGGAAACAAGCCGGGTCGAAACCAAAAGGATAACTGAGAAACACCAGAGCACTGTGTGACTAGACAGGCTAGAACCACGACAGGGCAATGAGCAACAGGGCGAAGTATGTTTAAATACCCTGGCTAGAGAGGATAGACACGCCTCCGACGAAACCTGATTAGTCTGTCTCGGACTGAGTGACAGGTCGTTCCGGATTGGCGTGATGACGTCGGCCTCCGGGCACCATGCTACAAAAGGAAGAGACTCCCTCGCGGCCGGCGTTTGTGTGACCGGGTCGACCGCGAGGAACAGAGGAAACATGGCGTCCGGACGGATGAACGTCTAAGTCTCTACCTCTCTCGGAGGTAGAGACTTCAGGTACCCTGACACACAGGTCTGCAGAGCACACGCTGAAGTAGGCCTGACACCCAGATGCTTGCAGACAATTAACTGATCTTCTATTACAGTGAAAAAAAATGATTTCTTTAAAATCTAAAGCTTAAGCTATTGTTAAAACAGATATGAGTGGTGGCACTGACTGTGCAAATGGGCAAGGCATCCAACCTGACACAGAAGCTGGCAGGCAGGCAACTGCTCTTCTATTACAGTGAAAAAAAAATATTTATTTTAAATGTAAAGCTTAACCAATTGTTAAAACAGATATGAGTGGTGGCACTGGGCTAGTGGGCACAGTATCCAATGTGAACCTCACACAGAAGCTGGCAGGCAGGCAACTGCTCTTCTATTACAGTGAAAAAAATGATTTCTTTAAAATCTAAAGCTTAACCAATTGTTAAAACAGATATGAGTGGTGGAACTGACTGTGCAAATGGGCAAGGTATCCAACCTGACACAGAAGCTGGCAGGCAGGCAACTGCTCTTCTATTACAGTGAAAAAAAATATTTATTTTAAATGTAAAGCTTAACCTATTGTTAAAACAGATATGAGTGGTGGCACTGGGCAAGTAGGCACAGTATCCAATGTGAACCTCACACAGAAGCTGGCAGGCAGGCACCTGCAATTACATTACACAGGAAAAAAAAAAAAAGCAGCCTGATGTTATAGCCCTAAAAAGGGCTTTTTGGGGTGCTGTCCTTACAGCAGAGATCAGATGAGTCCTTCAGGATTGTAGTGGACACTGAATACCCTAGCCTAGCTATCAATTTCCCTATCTAATCAGCAGCAGCTAAACTTTCCCTCCTCTCACTAAGCATGCATCTTCCGAATGAATCGAAAATGGATGCTGGGAGGGAGGTTGGAGGGTGTGGAAGGGAGGGAGTGCTGCTGATTGGCTGGAATGTGTCTGCTGACCGAGAGGCACAGGGTCAAAGTTTGCCCAATGATGACGAATAGGGGGCGGATCGAACTGCGCATGTGTCCGCCCGCCGCGGCGAACGCGAACACGCTAATTTCGCCGGGAACTGTTCGCCGGCGGACATTTCGGTACATCACTATTGAAAAGTTTTGCTTTCCTAGCAGTGGCCGGAAAAGGGATATTTCTGCGTCGTAGTTCCACAGCTAGTTTGGGTATTGTACAGGACCTAAGTGAACCGGGGGTATTGGGAATGATAGAGTCTGTAGGAGAGCCTGGTCTAACAGGTGTACTGGGCCTGGCAGGTGTGCCCTGGAGAGACAGGTCGTCTCCATGGATAGAGTCTTGCGATATCCTATAAATAAATTAGTAAAAGTCAATTGAAATCCCTTTATGGGATTCCGCATATAGAACTGGCTTGCTAGCTAGTGCTGGTGGCGAAGAACTTAACTAGACCTTGACAGGTGGATCCCTGCTAATTGCCAAGTGGCGATAAGAGGCTCTGCCTATGATTTGACCCCATGGGGGATTGTAGCCACAAATCAGTGTGGTATAACTTTAGCCTCTCTGTGACAAAATGCGTATGGCCGTGACATGTGACACCCTGCAAAACCCTGCAAAACCGCTGTAGAAAGGGGAAAAACAGAATTTTAACTAATGCAGGGCCGTGTGGGCAGCACCTTCATGAGAGGTCTTAAGAACATAACGTACCCTTGGAGAAGAGCTTACTTATAGTCAGCGAAGTGTCGGTTAAGTGCACCTATATGTGTGGGTAAAGGAGGAAGACACAAATGGGGAGAGGAGATAAAAGAGGAATGTTTCAAAATACCTGATAGGAGTAGGAATGTAACTTCTGAATCCTAGTATGCTTAGAAGAGTAACAGTGAAAAACTGGAAAACAGATAATAAACTAGATGTCGCAGTACGCCGTAACGTATTGAGGACCTAACACGTGGGTCAGATGCAAAGACAAGCCCCTAGATGAGCACAATGTAGGAAATGTAAAAGGCAGCCTGAGGCCTAGATAAGTAAGTTAAAATTGAACACAAATGAGTGTAAAGAGACAAATACCTGAACAAGATTGCTGGAAGAACAACATTCTTTATTTTCTCCAGTAAGGTTGCTAAAACTGATATAGCGCCTAAATATGTAATATAATAGGAGAACAAGGTGAGTATCGGTTAGGGGCACCATATGTATAAATAACCGGAATTAAGTACTGAATTGTGTTCCACCAAGTGTATTACTACTATAGCCTCTGCAACTGGAGAAAAATTAACCGTGTAGTATATATAATAATATAACCGGTACCGAACTGTGCACAGAAGTGAAAAGGGGGCAACGTATGGTAGTGAACTGGAAATGTGCAGAGTAAGTTCTGACACCTAGAACACGTATCTGCTGATTCGAGCAGAAAATAACCTGAACAGGCCGGGTCTGCATGAATGGGGAAGAATTCAGTGCTCTCTGCCACGGACAGTGAACCCTGAATCAAGACTAATGTCTGCCAACAAGCGCACAGAGAAATTATTATTTTTATTTTTATTTTTTGACACTCAGATTTATAAAATATGAGCTGGTCAGCTTTTATTCTTGTGTATCATTGTGTCAATTCCACAGTGATATAATAAGTAATTCAAATATTTATGATGCTGAAGGGAATTGATCAAATGGGTAGGAAAATTAAAGTGACCGTTTTATTTGCTGCGATCTTTGTTCTTTATCCCTCCCTCCTTCCCTATTTTTACACCCTTTTTCCCTCTTCCCCTCAGTTTCCTTTCCCTTTCCATTATCCAAAACTTATTTTAAATCCAATAAAATGATAAAGTGTAATTATATGAAAAATATCTATTACAAATACGTTGACGTGGAAAATCAAGCTCCATTCACACAACCATTCATTCCTGTCCCGTCGTGAGAGTGGAGGCATTAGTTGGAAGGAGTCTCAGGCAAGTCTGTAACCAGAGGCCAGAGTCTCTATATATCATTATATAACCCTGAGTTCTCAAGACTAACATATACAGCTTTCTTCATGAATCTCTCATAGTTAATCTGTGAGGCTATTTCAGTACACTTAGGGATCGCCTCAGATCTCCTTTTTCTCGCCAAACAGACTTTGGTTGACATTAATATATGCACAATTAGCATTTTTATTTCTTCTTTCAATTTGAGGAAATAAAAGGGAACAAAAAGAGTTGGGGGGGTCAGTTCAATACTGGACTGTGTTAAACTTGTAAGTTCATTTTCTAACTTGACCTTCAAAGGTAATTGGCAGTTACATTCCCACCACATATGCCGTACAGTTCCAGTTCCCCTCTCGCATCTCCAACAAAGATCACTAGTGTTGGGTTGAAACTTACTTAACCTGTCTGGTGTCAGATACCATCTGTGTAAAATTTGAAGATAATTTTCAAACAGTGAAATACTATGAATAGGTTTTATTGTCAAATTTAAAGCGGTAACCCATTCAGTGGATACAAATTCTGTGCTCAGTTCCCTTTCCCATTTCATAATCGCACAAAGCTTTGTACCCGTTTTGCTCGTATACAATAATTCTCTAATCTTAGAAGGCAAATTGGAACAATTATCTAGGTCAAAGAGTTTATCCAGCTTATTACTGCTCTTAATTTCCCTATTTGTTTTTAAAGTTTTTTAATTTAAAGTAAGTAAGGTATTCTTTGCTGGAAATTCCATGATTTGTACATAGAGTAGTAAATGGTCTAAAAATCACTCCGTCAAATAAGTCTCCAATATATACAATGCCATCATTTACCTAACTCCTTATATTTATATTATCAAGATATAGGGACAAAGCTTCTATAGGAGCATCCAAGGAGATACATTCTTTACTATTATGCTTCCGTCTTACAAGGGTACCATAATACATTTCCCCTAAGACTTTATTTTCCACATTAAGTCGTTTTATAGCCAAGTTATCAGCCCAAAGCAAGAAAAAAGGGTTCTTGTTGGATAAAACGAGTCTTTCATAACCTAACCATAAACAATTTTCTGGGACCTTAAATTTACATTTAATCAAATGGGATTGCATTATGGAGCCATAAATCAAGTATACATCTGGGAGAGATGTTCCCCCATCTTTTAATTTGCGGGACAAATTTGAGGAGGAAATTCTGGGTCTAAGTCTCCCCCATACAAACTTAAAAAATAATTCCTGGAATAAGTGTAGTGTACGTTTGGGTACTCTTATAGGAAGAATTCTTAATTGGTATTCCAGTTTAGGAACTAAATAAGATTGTACTGTGTTTATTTTTTCCCAATCATGATATATATAAATTCCCTCATTTGTTTATGGTAAGTTTTAAGTCCTGATATGTCATTATAATTATTGTTTACTATATTAAACCAATTGAAACTTAATTTTATCCCCAAATAAAGCATTTCATTCTTAAACCAATTAAATGAGTAAGAATCTCTCAATCTATGTAGTTGGTCAATTGGGACACTATAATTAATTACTTGTGTCTTTTAAAAATGTAATTTATAGTTAGAGATTCTACCAAAATCATGAATGCATTTCAAAACTGCCAACAGAGAGATTTCTGGATTAGAAAGTGTCAGAACTACATCATCTGCATATAACATGTTTGAAGTCTGGTCGCCATAGCAAATTCCCAGGATTTCCTCCTCCTGTCTTATATAAGCTGCCAAGGGTTCTATTGAAAGTGCATACAACATTGGGGCCAATGGACACCCTTGTCTCATCCCATTAGCTACCCCAAACCATTCTGAGTTGAACCCGTTTCCCGAGACCCTGGCAGATGGAGCAGTGTAAAGATTCATAATCCTATCCAGTATAGGCCCTGTGACTCTGAACACCTCCAAGACATCCGACAGTGCCAGCTAACTCTGTCAAAGACCTTTTCAGCGTCCAGAGCCACAAAGGCCACCAGGGAGGAAATAGATTTGCAGATATGGATCAGATGTAACAGTTTGCAAACGTTATCGCCTCCCTCACGGTCCTTAACAAAGCCTGTTTGATCAGCATGAACTAAATTGGGAATTAAATCCTTAATCTCTCTGCCAGGATCTTGGAAAATATTTTAATATCGGTATTCAACAGGGATATGGGGCAATAGTTAGTATTGAAATTATGATCTTTGTCTGGTTTAGGAATCAGGGTTATACAGGCTTGTAGCATCTCCAATGAGAACGAACATCCCTTATCTATTTCTCCAAACATGTTTAGTAAGATTGGAGCTATGGTAGGCTCCATTATCTTATAGAAATGGGCTGTGTAACCATCCGGCCTTGGGGATTTTCCCTTCTTAAGGTCTTTAATAGATTTAGAGATCTCATCCAGGGTCAGAGGAGAACTCAATTTCTTCAAGTGATCCTCACCCAATCTTGGTAATTTAAATCTTTTGAGAAATCCGTGCCTTGCTTCTGAGGTTGACCGTTCCGATGGGAGATTATACAAAACCCTGTAATATGAGGCAAAAGCTTTACCTATATCTGATGGAGAGATATTAACTTTGTCTCCCTCAATTATCTTCCTAATTATTTGGCTTCTTTTTTTAAACTTAAGTTTGTCCAAAAAATGCTTGCTAACTCTATTATCCCCATGGTACGGATGTTGGTTTCATTTTATTATGGTGTTGTTTGTTTTTATTTCTAATTTATTTCTTATTTTCAATTGGGTCTCCCTGATTTGAGGTGATCTTAAATCTGTAACCATTTTTCTATTTCCCTGCTCCAATTTAGCTAAAACAATATACAAATCATTTACTCTTTTCCAGGGGATTTCTTGCGTTGGACCCTCAACTTAATTAGAATATCTTGCATGAAGCTTTTGAAGGCACGCCATAGTGTGCCTCCACTAACCTCATTATTGTCATTATTCAAAAATAATTCTTGAGCCTGTCTTAGCAGATACTTCCAGGTTTTATCTGAATGTATAAGTTCTTCATTCAACCTTCAAGAAGTTCTGCCCTCCGTCGGCTCATGTTCCACCATCTGTACAACTATTGAGGCATGATCAGACCAAGTAATTATATAAATTTCTGATTTCCGAAATTCGACCAGGTTGCAGCTTTTAGTTAAAAATTTATCAATTCTTGAACAAGATTTGTGAACTTTCGAAAAAAAAAAAAGGAAAATCGCGATCGTTAGGGTGTTGTGCCCTCCAGATGTCAAATAGGCCGAATTCATGCAGGACTTCCTGGAAGGAAATACTATTCCTCTTACTCCCCCTTTCTGATACCTTCATGCAATATTTCAAGCAGATGTTTTATCTGCGTTTATAACTGGTATCATATTCATGTCCCCAGCAATCAACAGGATTCCTTTTATGATCTGATCTATTTTAGAAAATATATTTTTTAAGAACTTGTGAGAGTATACGTTTGGAGAGTAAACATTAAGAAGGGTGTAGCAGATTTAATTTATAATACATACCAGTATCAAGTATCTTCCTTCGGGATCTTTTAATTCTACAATCAGCTACAATTTTAACCATTCTGCGAGGATAATTGCGACTACTCTTTTCTTTTTATTTGAAAGACCCGAGGAGAAAACCCTAGTAAATCTGTTAAAACACCATCTATGTGCTCCACCAGTCTTCCAATGGGTCTCCTGCACAAAGTATAAATTGGATTTATTTGTTACTATAGAGTCATATAAATAGCCTATTTTTTGAGGTGTATTGAGACCCTGTGCGTTGATAGAAAAGACTTTTAATGTCATGTACACAGAGCCCGCCGAAGTCCCCCTTCCCAACGCCTTACACAACCGGGACAAGACATGCGCATACACAGGCAATCTTACATTCATCCTTACTGTCTTAAGACAATGTCTAAATAGACAGAATCCAAGCCTATATTTCTCTCTAGGCTAAATCACAGTTGCTGACAGGATCAGGGTAATAGGTGGAGTCTAAGAAAAAAATTCTAAGAAATTCTAAGAACGTATTTACACTAAAGTTTGTGTAAAAAACGTGACTGAGGCTATCAATTTTAACCAAAATTCCAATTTACCGACATAACGGCATGAATCAAAAAGTACGAACGGGACAAAGAACCAAACGTACGATTTGAGGTAGACAAAAGCATAGGAACTGAATGCACTAAACAACCAATTAAAAATGCTAAGGGCATAACCGCACCAGACAAACGTAAGTAAGGAGGAGTTTAAACAGAAGACAAAAACGAATGGCAATCGTGCAGGCACCTGTAATAGGAGCCCATCCCCGCATTAGTTAGGCCAGAATGTGGGAATGCTGAGAACAGGTTCCCACGTGTACCTACGTGTGCGTGCCGTGTCTCATGGCTGGATCCAGCATCTGCGCTAAGGGAGCCGGGTCGGGTCCTGAATGCAGGTTTGCGATACACTATGCCGGGACTGAGACACTGAGGCCGGGTCAGAGGAGCTGCAGACCAGATAGAGACTGCAGGCTGGGATGGAGAGGCTGGAGATGGTCCGTGGAAAAAACTGTCGGGAAATGACAGCAACCGGAAGTGCTGGTTGTCATGGCAAGGTGCACAGGAAACGGCATAGGTAAGCAAGCGGGTAGTGTTTATATAAGGAAAACTCCTCCCAATCCTCCCTGGCCTTTTATACACATACATACATATATATATATATACTTTTACGTCTACATAAGAAAAGCGTTGATTTAGATCTGCACGGCCTATTTTTGTCCGACTATTATAAAGCCAGAATGATCCCACGTGGGTTCAGATTATTGAACATACCAACTAAAGGAAGACTCAAAGCTACTGTGTGTAGAGACTGGACACATGTTTTAAACAAAGCCTCTTTAGACCTTATGCTCATCACTATCAAAGATGTGAAAACAGAAGATAGTTGTATTAGAGACTGAACAAGCGGTCCTATTGGCTTCATCTGAAGGGATTAAATTGCAAAAACAACTAAAGATTGAACTTTTGAAATATAAAAACGAATTAGTAAAGTTCAAGAAACAGAAATATAAGAGGGTACAGCAAGATTATCAGGATCACTGTGTATATAGGTGGTTGGCAGGTGATCGCCGTCCGAGACCCAGACGATTTCAGAAAAGGAATGTCCGTCCGAAAGTAACAACTATTGACATCACGTCTGGTGAATCGGCTTCAGACAATGAGACCCCAAGTGATACGGCCCTTTTTTTAGGCCAAGAGGAAACGGGCACCACTACCAGGAGCAAGGGCAGAGGCGAAGGCACCCCAGAAACAGGAGGGGGCGCAAGGGCAAAAACAACACTAAGGGGCAAACCCCCTCACAGGAGATAATACTTTGGATAAGGACAAATCACGAACACCATATATGGGGTCAGATAAGTTTAGATTAAGGTCTACATTTGTCCACAGACTACGAAATCATCGATCAAGACTTTTCTTAACACTACGTCCAAAATGGCACAACATATTTTCTCACAACGCCGAGACATATTACAGAACATCACTAAGGATGAAAGACGCCTCCTTGATAACCTGGCTAAAGATCACACGATTGTCATCCGTCCAGCGGAAAAGGGGGGAGGTATTGTTCTCTTGAATTATTCGGACTATGCTGATGATCTTAAACAGCAGCTTGCAGATCCCAACACATACTGCCCCTTACCGGGTGATCCTACACCTGGAATACAAAGGAAAATCTCAGATGTATTGGAGATCGGTCTAAGGTCGGGTTATATTAATTTGGATTTGTATCATTTTTTGTAAAAACAACACCCCCGTACCCCTATAATTTACAGTATCCCTAAGATACACAAGGATACGCAGAGACCCTCTGGCCGGCCTATTGTCTCAACCATTGAAGGAACACTTGAGCCCATAGCACAATGGCTCGACTTTCTTTTTAAGGAGCCTGTGGAAATGTTACACACATGTATCAAGGACACACAGACCCTTTTGCACAGAATCAAAAATGTAGAGCTCCAGGATATAGCTCCTATCTTCATCACAAAGGACGTTTAAGCTTGTACACAGTGATCCCCCACACAGAAGGCATAGAGGCGATGCGACAAGTATTAAGTGGATCTCCACTGTACCGTGGTCCCCTGTGGAATACGTTTTGGAATTACTTTCTTTAATCCTCTATAACAACCACTTTAGGTTTGAAGACCAGTGGTATTTATAGGTGTCAGGGACATCGATGGGCTCATCAATGGCTCCAATGTATGCTAATGCGTACATGTATATATATGAGATCCAATATATACTTAATCCATACCATGACAGTATCATCAGTTACTATTGTTACATTGATGACTTCCTAATACTCTGGCGAGGGTCACTGACTGAGGTGCACAATATGGTGAATGAATTAAACTTGCTACCAATGCCCATTAGATTCACGGCCAATATTAGTGATGTAAAAGTCCAATATTTGGATTTGGAGCTGTAATATGGGTCCAATAAGATACAGTATACATTATATTCCAAGCTTACGGACCGCAACACTTTGTTGCATGCACGTAGTGCACATCCTACTACGCTGAAGCATTCTATCCCAAAGGCACAGTTTCAGAGAGTGATCCGTAATAATTCCAACGAGGACACGGCAGAGACACAATTGAAGGTCATGACACAGAAATTTGTGGAACGGGGTTATGACACCCAAATATTGGAGGCCGCACTGTTGAAGGCTAAGACAGCCCCGGTACAGTCTAAAATTGACCCTACACAAAGGATCATGTTCCTTATGACCTTCCATCATTCTTCTAATTTGATAACAGCGGTGATCAAAGAAAATTGGAAGATGCTCGCCACGGATGACACATTGCCAAAGGTCTTCAAGGAACCTCCGCTGGTATGCTTCAGAAGGAATAAGAACCTCAGGGACATGTTGGTGCATACGGACCCTCTTGCAAGTTATACGAAGGATGTCAAACACAACATACGGGCGGGTGTCCGGTGTCTAGGGTGTGTTAACTGTGGACATATGATATCAGCTAAAAAATTCAGTCACCCACACACTAACAAAGTGTACGACATAAGACATACTATTACTTGCAAATCTATGTTTGTGGTATATAAGCTGATGTGTCCATGTGGTCTGTACTACGTGGGAAAGACGGAGACACACCTATGCGAGCAAATCAGGGGCCACCGTTCGAGCATTAGGCTAGCATACAGGGACAGGCATTCAGACAAGTCAGTGGCTCAACATTTTTTGGACAAAAAACATCCACTGGCAAGCCTCAAATTTGTGGGTATAGACCACATCCCTCTCCCCCGTAGGGGTGGCAACAGAGGTAGAATGTTGCTCCAAAGAGAAGCATTTTGGATACACCAACTCAATAAGGTGTCTCCCATGGGGCTTAATGAGAATATTACCTATAAGGCATTTATATAATAGCTCAGTTTGATACTAATTTTTGTTTTTAAATTATATATGTAGTTTTGGTGATAGGGATTCGAGTTCCAGTATATATGAATCCGATGCAGTTTTTTGATATAAATGTTATATGTGTATTAATTATGTATGCATAATATTGATCATATTATTCACGTTCTGTTCCTTATGCTATGTGGCACAGCACTTTATCACTTTAACAAGCATAATATCACTTTCTAGACATGTGCAATTCGTTTCGGTCCGAATATGAATTCGGACGAATTTCGGGCAATTCGGACATTCGGGTACTTCCAAATGTCCGAATTGCTGAAGTTCCAAAGTGCCGAAGTGCTGAAGTGCCGAAGTTCCGAAGATGCCGAATTTCCGAAGTGTCAAACTGCCGAAGTGCCGAAGTTCCGAAGTGCTGAAGTGCCAAAGTTCCGAAGTTGCCGAAGTTCCGAAGTGTCAAAGTTCCGAAGTGTCAAAGTGCCAAAGTTCCGAAGTGTCAAAGTGCCGAAGTTCCGAAGCACAGTTTTGCCTAAGTACTAATATACTTACCCAGTGAAAGAAGAAAAATTTTACATTGTATACAGTTTTAAATAAAAAGTATACAAACATAGCCAGGATTGAGCTGTAAGCATTTGCAACACTTACAACAATCAAGTAACATTTTCCCATGCTGTGTAATTTGACTAATAACTCTCTGATTGGTTACTTAATCCACCAATCAGAGAGTTATGAGTCAAATTACACAGCGTGGGAAAATTCCAAAGAACTTTCCCATGCTGTGTAAAATGACACAGAGCACTCTGATTGGTGGATTTCAAACCAACCAATCAGAGTGCTGTGACAGGTAAATGTAGAGACTTACCTGCCAGTCTCTTCATTTACCTGTCAGAGCACTCTGATTGGGTGGCTTAAACCCACCAATCAGAGTGTTCTGAGCCTAATTGCAGGGCGGGGCAAGGATTTATAAGCCTTCCCCCGCCCTGCAGAGCTCAGTCTGCATGGAGCCCTCCATGGGTGAAGAAGGATTATTTTTTTTGCGCTCGTTTTTTTTTTTTTATTTCTTTTTTTAATTTAGTCTGCAACCCCTGTAAGACAGATGTAATGCAAATGAAATGCCCAAATGAGGTGCCAAATTAGGACATGGCATGTTGCCAACTGTGGGGCATATGATCGCATATTGTAAAGGCCTAGTTAGGGCCATGAGTAGAAAATTGCGTATAATACCAGAAGGTGTTCCAATTTGGTTCCTGAGTTACAGGATGGCAGTGCAGCTGTGTTGTGATCAATGCAGGTAAATCCGAGAATTGTTGTGGAGAAGTTCTATGTAACCAAGACATGTTGGTGATAAGATTGTAGACAACCTGATAGAGTTACAAATAATTATCTAGTTATAAAATGGCAAACAGAATAGAAAACGGTATGTAAACACTTAAAAAAGCATCATAGAATACATACCCACGGAGCCAAATAAAACGGGGTGTCGGCAGACAGAATAAAAAACGGGAACAGAGACCCATGCCTCTAGAATGCCAAAGAGGCTAATAAGGACAGATGTACACAATACACAGGAAGAGACAGTAGATATACGATGTACATTAAAAAGATCTACATGCGGAATGCTTAGGAGGATGATAAACACTTATGCATACACAACTGGCATAGGAGAATAGGGTTGAAAGCAATAGCAAATGCTAGAACGATGGTAGAATATCTCAGTAATATCGACATCAGCTATAACTTGATGCTTAACCCCTTAAGGACACATGACGTGTGTGACATGTCATGATTCCCTTTTATTCCAGAAGTTTGGTCCTTAAGGGGTTAAACTGAACATGACTGAATGAGGTTTGTGTAATGCATTATTTGTAGACCCTACAAATAAGACAGTAAAAGTAAGCACTTTACCCGAGCCGGCCTAATATGGCTAAATATGATTGACGTTCGTGTTCGTGCAACTGATAATTGGGCCGAAATGTAACCCAAGTATAAAAAGTGGATGAGGTTGTACTGTATAAGGAATAACTGTGCGGTCGAATGCGGACTGAATTTATGGAAGGTGGAAAATTGATGTGTTTGAGTGGTCGAATGAGGCCATAGCAGACAATAAATCATAAAATGCAGTATACAAAGCCCATACTAGGTGGTAGAAGCCCTGTAGGGCACGTTAAGACACTCGTAATGTATGGCTTATTAAGACTCACTTGTAAATTGCTTATGACAGGAGAAAACTAATTTTAAGTGGAAAACTCACTCAAAGGGGCACTCCAGACCCCAAAAGCACTCTAGTGTGTACTTTTAAAAAATATATATTTTTTAAAAAGTGCAGTCTTCAACACAAATTGACACCTCCATAAATCAACCCCCTCCCATCAGCCCAGCGGAGCCAAACTCAAGAGGCAGCAACTGCCCAGAGCACCCACCTTGCAAAGTTGGAAGTCTACGATTGGATAGCCATAGAAAGACCGGGCAGGGTTAGAAGGGGAGGGCAGGCAGAAGCAGAAGACAAGAGAACTGCAGATTTTGCAAGCAGTTTTAGATTATACCCCTATGAAAAATTACATAGATAAATGCATGCATGTTCTCATTTGGGGCACATCCACTAAACAGTGATTTCCACTTAGTTTGTATTTGGGCAGTGGTGTGACTCTTTAAGTGCATACAGCATTAATAGAGATCATACAGAGTTGTAAGAAGTAGGCAATACAAAATGACCCAGGAATAACCTAAAATAGTAAACTCATTATTAAAAGATGTTATTTGCAGAAAAATATGAAAGTAACTTTGGGCAAACATGTGAGAAATCAGGATAACATTAGCAAGCCAGAATTAGTTAAGGCTTAAACATTCAGGGATGGCTTAGTACTTAGTAAGCATGCAATAAACAAATCCCAATGACCAAACACATATCAAACAGACTGTTACAGTGAAACAAACCCAGTACTTTTTTTTTTATATATAACCACATGTATAGGCCCAAGTATGGGCCTGACATAAATTTAGGCAGTTGGTTGCAACACCGAGCCACATGATTAGTAAACAATGTAGGTCCAATGAGTGCCTGAATACCCAGAGGGCAGACAAATAAAACATAAAAAATAGGTTGGCAACTGAAATGCATGATACATTTTATGAGTTTGAGTTAGTTTAGAAAGAATATTTTTGCACATTTAAAAGATATCCCCTTTAAACAAGATAAAGATTTTTTAAGTTTTATTGTGTACAGAGAATGTATACAAAAGTTTATATTTATATTTCCTTAACCACATGTATAGGCCCATATTTGGGCCTGATCTAAATTTAGACAGTTGCAGCACCTAGCCACATAATACTAAAGAATGTAGGCCTAATGAGTGCATAAATACCAGGAAGGCAGACAACCGAATTGCATATGATAAAAGTCGATATGGTCAAATACAGTAAGTAAAAGCATGAACCTAATTAAGGCATCACTGTAATGCTATGTACAATTGAAATAGGCTGAATTTGCTTTAGTAGTGAAATTTGCCATATCTGAATGAACAAACTTACAGTATTGTAGAGGAAAAAAATAAAATAAAATGTGTGAATAGTAAAAGCCGTGGCTGGGTCAGACACAGAGGTGTCCCATGAACTTTGAGGGAGCAGGCTCTTTGCTAGAGTGAGATAAAATGAATGCTTGCATGGACCGCACTAGGCCAAGACCAGCTTGTTTGGAGTTTAGGCAGTTTGTTTTGATGACTTTTGAACTGGAAGAAGATCAATCTGTACTGAACCAGACAGTCTCAGACCAGAGGAAAGGGCGACCTGTGTATTTATAGTAATATCCCCTCCCACAACTACAGGCTCCGCCTTTCCATATATATATATATATAAAAATGAAGAAATTAGAGCACTAAATGGATTTTTAAGAAAAAATTGATTATATTCTATAAAAATGAACAAAATTGACTTTTCGACCAGCAGGTCTTGATCAACATCTTGATAAAGACCTGTGGGTCGAAACGTCTATTATTTTTCATTTAGATAGAATATAATCTATTTTTTCTGAAAAATCCATTGAGTGCTCTCATTTCTCATATAATCTTCACGCTGTGCAGCACCGTGGTTGTTTGGAGTTAAACTGCATTAAGGTAGAGTGGCAGATTTCTAATTTTTTTGTTTTATATATATATATATATATATATATATATATTACAATATTGTAATAAGGTGCACTCACAGGACTTTTTTTCAATAGCTTACTTTTATTCTGAGAAGTGAATTACATGTGAAGAAAATATCGTAAATCGACGTTTCGACCCCTATAGGGCCTTTTTCAAGATCAATCTTACAGTGTACAACCATGCATATATATAGGTGATTACTAATAGTCACTTACCTAAACGGTGTGTGTGAACAAAGCTGCCGCTCGAAAATCCGCAACCCGGAAGTGATTCAGTGTCACCACGTGACTACGCGTGATGACGCGTGTGCGTCGTTGCCAAGCACCGAGTCTAAACCAAAACATAGCCTCCGATGGAATATATATTCCGCGAGTTGCAAACAGCTCTAGGGGGGCTCAGAAGTGATCCTAAGTGCCAGTGACTGAGTGATACCCGCCAATAGTAATTGGCAAAATCCAACCCTGCTTCCCCATGGAGGATTACAGAAAATCATTATCTAGACTGTCCGAGAGGAGATCGAGGACTACAACCGTAAGTGACATCACACGTGAAGAATTGTTAAAGTGACAGTGCTAATGCAAACATTCTAAAATAAAAAATTAAAAATAAAGACGTCCTCCCAAATCCTCCTCAGGCAGTCATACTAAATCTAACTCTAAGAATACTATGGTGCCTATTTTTATATGTGTTGCTGTGTGCATATATAATGCCACTTTGTAAACATATATTGTATCCTAATACATAAGTGGAGCATATATTACGTGCTAATGTATAGTAACAACTTAATATGCATATTTTTACCGATAAACAATATTTAAACCATATAATATTGCCCATGCAACTTTATGCACTAAGTGTCCACATATCGTACTGCAGAGTACATAATGATAACCAATATAAAGCCAAAATACACTTCTATTATGGGCCTGTTAAATGTGTAATCATAAACACAATTAAACCATACTAGACTCTATGGTATGCCTAATAAATGCCTTTCTTGTTACTAAATTTTATTACTTAAGGTAACGAGTCAATTGTTGATTAAGTTAGTGAATTATAGTACTATGGGCTTAGGTATTAACCCCACTACGTCCGGGTGTTTGTAATCTAATGGATATATAAATAATGATGTTTCAATTCGCATGATAATCACGCAAATCGCTATAGTTACGAAGCTATCAAAAATTATTACTAGACTAGGCAAGCCACGAACATCTATATTTCCTGGTTGTATTCAAACATAAATCCAAAAGTTACTACTGGACTAAACCTACCACAAACTTCTCTATTACCAGGTTATTTTCAAACTTAAACCAAAAGGTGGCAAATTTTTTGGTAACCAGCGGTGCCTCAAGGCTGGACTACAAAAGCATGACAAAGGTATATGCCTATAATTCACAGAAACATAGAATATGTGTTATATTCGTTCAAGCCTCGAGGTGTGACTGTGTCCAGAGTGAAAATCCAATATGCTTCCCTTTGAAGCAATATTTTAGATTTGTCCCCACCACGAGGTAAAGGCGGGACATGATCTATGGCCATGAATCTAAGTGTGGGAAGTCTATGTGATGCTGCAAGGTAATGTTTTGCTACCGGTTTGTCCGTCTTTTGATCCCTGAAGGCTGTCATAATGCCGGATCTGTGGCCTCGGATACGGTCTCGTAGGGTAAGGTCTGTCTTCCCTACGTAGGATAATCCACATGGACAGGTTATTAGGTAGATGACGTGATCTGTAGTGCACGTAATATAGTGTGGGATTTTAATTCTTTTCCCACTATGAGGGTGGGCGAAGGAGTTGCCTGAGTTCATGTGGCTACACGTGATGCAACCACTACATCTGTAGCATCCCAGTTTCTTATGTATGGCGTTTTTCTTATAGCTTTGTGTAGGGTCATTCCGAATTAAGATGTCTCGTAAATTCTTATTTCTTTTGTAACTGATGGTGGGTTTCTTGTTAAATATGATAGGTAGTTGTTTATCCGACTCCACTATGTCCCAATGCTTTTCTATGGATTGTCGGATTTGTGTAGATCCTGTATGGTAGGTAAGTGGTAAGTACATTTTGGGTATATCAATAATTGCTCCCCCTTGTGTTTCATTGGTCTCCTGTGTCCATTTTTCAAATGCCCGAATTTTGGCTTTCTCAAGTGCTTTTGGCTTGTACCCTCTTTCTTGAAATCTATGGGTCATATCGTTCAATTGTTTCTCTCGATTCTTTGCATCACTGTTGTACCTAAGGACACGCATATATTGAGATATGGGTAGGGAGTCTTTGAAATGCTTTGGATGATAACTGGTATTGGAGAGTAGTGTGTTTCTATCGGTTTTCTTGCGATGAAGTGTATACCCAAGTTTATTCCCATCTTTATATATAGTGACGTTGAGGAAAGGGATTGCTTCATCACTGTATGCCAATGTGAACTTAACTGGTGACGTTAATTGATTGATATTAGCTACCATGTCTTCCAATTCTTTAGACGAGCCCTTCCATATCATGAGTACATCGTCGACAAAACGATAATAGGCTATAATCTTGTCCGATGATTGATGCAAAATATGTTGATGTTCGAATTGGGACATATAGGCGTTGGCATAGGAAGGTGCCATAGCCGCCCCCATTGCAGTTCCAGCCAATTGTAAGTAAAATAAATCTTCAAACTTAAAATAATTGCAAGTAAGTGCAATACTTAAGAATTCTAAGAGGTACTCTATTGGCGGTCCATGATATTTTTCTGATATTTCAAGTATTTCTCTGAGGGCTTTTATACCCCCCCCCCCCCCATGGGGTATGATAGTGTACAAACTTTGTACATCTAATGTGGCCAGTATTATGTTATCTTGCTCCTCCAACGAGATCACTTCCAACCTGTTCAGTAGATCGCTGGTGTCACGAATACAAGTCGGTAATTCTTTAACACTGTCCTTGATATGAAAATCCACATATTTTGCTATAGGTTCTAACAAACTCCCTCTGGCTGAGACGATGGGTCTGCCTGGGGGGTTGATGCTATCTTTGTGGATTTTCGGGATGGTGTAAAGTACAGGATATATCGGGTGCTCCACAAATAAGTATTTGGATGTAGAAACGTCCAAATACCCCATCTGTAGACCCATCGTGATATGTTCCATGATCCTCTTTTGAAACTTGATGGTAGGATCGAACGTGAGTCTTTGGTAAGTAGTGGTGTCGGACAGTTGGCGCATAATTTCTGTCTTGTATTGATGGTATGCCATTATAACAATGGCACCCCCTTTATCAGCAGCTCGAATAATTATGTTCGGGTCTTGTTTTAAATCCATAATTGCCTCCCATTCGCCTTTTGTTACATTTTGTCTATGGTCCAGGGGTTTCTTAGTAATGCTTTCAGTATCTTTCTTTAATATTTGCATAAAGGTTTTAATTGAATTGTTTGTTGTCTTTACCTCCTTGATGTATTTCGGTTTAAATGGATTTTTTAATATGCCTGGTTGAATATCCTTCCGATGTTCATTGTTAATGAGGGTTCGTTGTAATTTGTACATCTCTACTTCCATTTTAAATGGCTCTGGTTTGGATACCGGGACAAATGTTAATCCCTTTATGAGTGCAGAATAATGATCTGCATTCAGAATTTTGTGAGAGAGATTGAAGACGTTAGTTACCTCTTCCGTATGGGTGGTTTGCCCTTGGAACTTGTGTGTCTGTCTCCCCTTCTGTCCTCTGCGTGGAACTCGGTTCTTTTTATGCCTCTGGTGTCCATTCGAGATGTCCCTGGGGATTCTTGTGGAGAAGGGTCCCTTTCTAAAAAAGGTTCTGATCTTCCCTGGGTTTTGTCCTCTCTAGTTTCAGCATCCGACGCCGACTCTCCTGAACTGATGTCAACCGTTTGAAACAGAGGTTTTTTAATCCGATATCTATATCTGGGTACTTGATCTCTATTTGAAGATTGTGTGCCACTGAGCCACCTGTAAACTTGGTGGTATTGGTAATCATGATTGACTTTAGCCAATTTTTGCTTTTTAAACCTGATGAGTTCGTTTTTATATTTATTAATGTCCTCCTGTAGTTTTAACATTTCTGTGGTTGCTGCTGAGGATTGTAAAGATAATACATTAGAGATCTCAAACTCCTGAATGGAGTGCTTCACCCCAATTAATTATTTTCCGACCTCCTCAACCACTATAACCATCCAATCTAAAGAACATTTGTTCGCAATATTCAACCATTTCTTGCAGAAATCTGGATTCTGCCTACCTATAGTTGGTGCATTTCTTACCCTGAACCCTCTAGGGATCCTTTTGGCTCTGTAGTAATCAGATATGAAGATGCCATGTAAATCAAGATCCACCTCCCGTCTCTTTAATTTTATTAAATCATTGTATAGATCCTTAGCGGTGTTAGTGTGGGTTAATTCACTTGCAGTGCAGGGCCATAATACTGCCTGTGCCTGTATATCTGTAATGGTCAATGTTTCTGCAGTCTCTGCCAAAGCTCCAGCTCTGGATAAAAAATCCTCCATGTTAAACAATCTTGAAAAGATAGTCACTAAAATCACCGTTTAGTGAATATGACAAAAAAATATATTGACTCTGCTGGGGGTGCACAAGATGGTACAACGCAATACCATACATAAATAAAGAGATAAACTTGGCACTCACCCTTTTCAAAAAAAATTCCAATATTCTTGCCTGGGTGCAGACCTCAGCATAGGTATGAATATTCCAATATTGTAATAAGGTGCACTCACAGGACTTTTTTTCAATAGCTTACTTTTATTCTGAGAAGTGAATTACATGTGAAGAAAATATCGTAAATCGACGTTTCGACCCCTATAGGGCCTTTTTCAAGATCAATCTTACAGTGTACAACCATGCATATATATAGGTGATTACTAATAGTCACTTACCTAAACAGTGTGTGTGAACAAAGCTGCCGCTCGAAAATCCGCAACCCGGAAGTGATTCAGTGTCACCACGTGTCTAAACCAGTCTAAACCAAAACATAGCCTCCGATGGAATATATATTCCGCGAGTTGCAAACAGCTCTAGGGGGGCTCAGAAGTGATCCTAAGTGCCAGTGACTGAGTGATACCCGCCAATAGTAATTGGCAAAATCCAACCCTGCTTCCCCATGGAGGATTACAGAAAATCATTATCTAGACTGTCCGAGAGGAGATCGAGGACTACAACCGTTAGTGACATCACACGTGAAGAATTGTTAAAGTGACAGTGCTAATGCAAACATTCTAAAATAAAAAATTAAAAATAAAGACGTCCTCCCAAATCCTCCTCAGGCAGTCATACTAAATCTAACTCTAAGAATACTATGGTGCCTTTTACCGTTTAGGTAAGTGACTATTAGTAATCACCTATATATATGCATGGTTGTACACTGTAAGATTGATCTTGAAAAAGGCCCTATAGGGGTCGAAACGTCGATTTACGATATTTTCTTCACATGTAATTCACTTCTCAGAATAAAAGTAAGCCATTGAAAAAAAGTCCTGTGAGTGCACCTTATTACAATATTGGAATATTCATACCTACGCTGAGGTCTGCACCCAGGCAAGAATATTGGAATTTTTTTTTAAAAGGGTGAGTGCCAAGTTTATCTATATATATATATATATATATATATATATAGTTAATACATTGCTAAACTCAAATACACACACCAGTCAATCCATAATGTAGCCCCATGTAGCCAAAGCGCAGCTAAGCGAAAAAAGGCCTTGACAGGGGTTAGGAGGCGGGCATAGGAGGAAGCAAGGAAGGAATGGAGATATGGGTAAGTAGGCTTGGCTATTTAAATAGGCAGCCATTTTAAATCACTCACTTTTAATTACTACCTTGCCGAGTTTGTCCTGCCCACCCTCCCTGAATTTTTGGTTGCAGATTTGGGTTATCCCGTTTTTTCACAGCAGCGGGATAGGGAGCTGAAGGAGAAGAAATAGGCTCCCTAGGATGAACGTCATGGAGACGTAAAACTGTGGTCATTGGTGGTTGGCAGGTTCCGAGTCCTGTCGGTGGCTCAGAACCTGGTGGGGCAGGGGTATCTGGGTATACCCCTGCCATGGTTAATTTATGTTTAGCACTTTAAGTTGTTATGTGTGAATATGTTGGTATATATGTTATATATATATATATATATATATATATATATATGTGTTATTTATATGGGGGTCATTGCCTTTTATATCAACAGAAGGATTCGGATGCGAGGGCGGAGTATGGGGGGCAATGACCCATGTTTATTGTTAAATAATTATTATGGTTATTAATATTGTAATTAATAAATTGTTATTATTCAAGATTGTTTTAAATTTTCCCATATACCTGCGTGTCAGTGAGTTATTGGGTTAGGTATGTGGGGGGTTGTCCTGGAATCCGACTGCCCATATGGTGACTATACACCGGTCAGGCTTACTTTTCCCACAGAAATCTCACTTTTACAGTGCTCTCACTACTGCAAGGGATTCTGTGTGGGAGTAGGCAAATGAGCTCAACAAAGAACCAAATTTCTGCCTCATTTTATCCACTTGGAGTATGTGTCTGCTGTATACAACAGCAATAAAACACAAGTCAGTAGGAGGTGCAAAGCCAGTGAACCACTAATGGACAGCTGTTTTGTTGTTAATGCAACTCATCACCATGAGGTTGGTTACTGGCTTACTATTGAGGCTTGGCGTTATTTGTGAAGCGGATACCCAAAGAGTTGTGGTGGGGAAAAACGTGTGGAAGAAAATCCCTTCCATCTGAAGTAAGTGGGTAGTTAATACATTGTGTTTCAAAGCTGTTGATGTCGCCACAACGTCCCTATACATATTATGTAATGTTTTATAAAGGACAGAAGAGGCTTTTATTTAATATCTTTTATGTGTACCTAACAAAACATTATGTGTTAATAAAATGTGAAAAGTGGAAAAAAAATTGGTTTGCTTATAATATTATTTACACATCCAGTGCTACTAATTAAAAATAACTCAAAATAGCTTTATATATCAGTCCTGATTGTTAAATGCCTAATATCTTTAGGATATAAATTGTTTTTTGATTGTGAATGTTAACCTTACACCAACCCCAACACTAACACAATATCAACCATACCTCTTCCCAATGCTTACACTCTAACCATATGCCAACCCTAATCTTACCCTTAACTGTAACCCTTCATTAACCCTAACCCTATAAGATCATTAAACCAAACCCATCATTAAGCCTTAGCTTACCCTAACATAAACCCTATAATAATGAGTGCAATCACTCACCTGCGGTTTTATGAATGGATTTAAAAGGCTCCATGCAGCAATGGCTCCATTGATACCCAGGATTAGTGGTGTGAGTAGGAATTTAACCCACAATCTATTTAAAGGCATTTGAATTTCTATTTAAAGAGCATTAAAGTGCAGTGCTGACTTCAAGTGCTGCAAGCAGCTCATCAAAAGTTCTTTGACCACTAAAAATGGCCCCAGTAGACAGTGGGGAGCCCCAGTTATCCATCGTTACCTGGGGCTCCCTAGGGTGAGCAGGGATTTAACCATTTCAACCTGGTCTGGTTCAACAAAATGTGATAAACTAATGACAGATGAAAATTCTAGAATCTTGAATGACATAGTGTATGACTGTAATAGCCAACCTTAGTGTCATGTATCAGCAGCAAAGGTATACTGTGGCTCCAGTAAGAAATCCAAACTTTTAAGTAGTTGAAAAAACTACAAAAACCCGATTGGTACCCACATCCTGAAAAGGACAATGGGCCTATTATGAAAACATGTATAATTCTTTCATACAGGCCATATCAGTTTAGTGATGCAGACAGCACTTACTCATAGAATCAAGTGATAGCTTTTGCTGTTTTACCTGGTGTTTTGTTGACTACAGTGTTAAGATAGTCTTAAACATCCAAGTGATCCCCAGCATGTGGCTGTGAGGTATGAACATTTCACCGAGTGAGAATGCCAACTTTCTTTACATATATATATATATATGAGATGTCATGTAAATTTACTTGTATGCACTCTTTAAGCAGATAATCATAAATGTAACCTTTATACAAATGCACATTTACTTCTACATTTATTCATAAACATTACCATCAATGTAATGTGATATCACTTGAAAACATATTAAGCAATAGAATGAGTCTATGCAATCTTATTTTAGATTCCCCAATCTTACTTTTATATAGGCATTACAATGCTCTGTGCACACAAAACACTGGGTTTGTTTTAACACTCCGATAGATCTGATACAGTTGGTTACCGCTATACCCAAACACATCAATGCCTTGTTTGCATTTAAAATACATAATTATCTTTCAAACGTTGTGTGTTGTGTGTTGTGTCCAAAATGAATACTGAACTAAGTTAGACAGTCGTAGTGGCATAACCCATTGCATTTTCTTTAGCTTACTAAACATCTCAGTATTATCTTTTGTTCATATAACAAAATCAAACATATTCTTATGGTTATGCTAGTTGTCTATCCTTCTACTGACACTCTGACACTCAAAATGACATTTAACAATGAGATATTAATTCCAATACTTCCCTGTCTACCATTGTCTAAAAAGAGGAAGTTATTTATTTATTTAATTATTTATTTATTTGTTTATTGTCAGTACGAATAAGTATGCTGCTCCGAGATGACCTTAAATAGTGAACACTCTTAAGCTTGCACAAAACTAAGCAAATGTGCTTTCAAAGTCATTGATTACATTAATGTTGTCTTATATAAAAATAAAATACATTTCTTTGCAGCTTTAATCAATTTCATGCAAATGGTTTAATTCACAAATCAATAAAAGCAATGTGATCCAAACACTGAATTCATCAGACACATCTGGAGCAGATGTTCAAAGTAATTATCAAGCAGTTCTGGAAAGGAAAGCATGAACAGGTAGCTGATGGAGATAGCTGTAAAATTGTTAGCTCTTTTGTAATACTTTACTATCAACCAAAGAGTGCTCAATGCATAAACCCATTGTTACCATAGGTATACTGCCCAGAGCTGTAGACCACTGCATGTCAACGTTTCCACCCTTACGCCTTCCTCAAGGAGGAGCTCATTGAGGATTGCACTTTTTGACAGATAGAATATGTAGTTGGTTGTAAGGTAAATACTTTGTGTATGTGCACTTTATCACTTATTTATGTCTATATATGCATTATGTGAATAAAAACTTTTTGTGCAATATTTCTTGGTGTGCTATGCTATTTGATAACCTGTAGCAGATACAGGTCATTTGCTCTCATTTAGCACCCTGCACTTTATATAACTGCATGATTCACAACATTAACAGTTGAGCGCTTGCTATATTTTTTTGTATATGGTGTATTACCTGTTATGTGTTAAATGTGTATATATATATATATATATATATATATGTATGTGTATATATATATGTATATATATATATATATATATATATATATATATATATATATATATGTGTATGTGTATATATATATGTATATATATATATATATATATATGTATGTGTATATATATATGTATATATATATATATATATATATGTATGTGTATATATATATGTATATATATATATATATATATATATATATATATATATATATATATATGTGTATGTGTATATATATATGTATATATATATATATATATATATATGTATATATGTGTATATATATGTGTATATATATGTGTATATATGTGTGTATATATGTGTGTATATATGTGTGTATATATGTGTATATATGTGTGTATATATGTGTGTATATATGTGTGTATATATGTGTATATATGTGTATATATGTGTATATATGACGGAAGATTCAAAGATAGCACTCCAGGGACTTGATAAAATGTAACTTTTATTTTACTCACTAAAACATCAAAGGTGTCAACGTTTCAGCTTGATCCCCTCAAGCTTTCGTCAGGACATACTGTGCAGACAAATAAACCCACATATATACCATACAGATAACGATAACTCACCACACTTGTGAAGCCTCTGACTCCATGGTCATCACCATGGTGACATATATCAACAATAATAAAAGTGCAACCATACACATAGATCGTGCAATTAAAAAATATTCAATTAGACTATTTTACGCTAGGGGAATCAATTACTTAAACATTAGTCACACTGGCAGCATTGAATAGTAACTACTGCAATGAATATCCTTCATAATGTATAAACTGGACTCATAGAAAGCAGGGCTGAAAACCAACAGGAATACTAGAGACTCTGAGAAAGTTCAGACAAAACTAATCGAAAAACATTCAATTAAACTATTTTACGCTAGGGGAATCAATTACTTAAACATTAGTCACACTGGCAGCATTGAATAGTAACTACTGCAATGAATATCCTTCATAATGTATAAACTGGACTCATAGAAAGCAGGGCTGAAAACCAACAGGAATACTAGAGACTCTGAGAAAGTTCAGACAAAACTAATCGAAAAACATATTTAAACATCATTATAAGGGCATATGTCCCACTGGAATTCACTCCACAGAAGATTGCTAGGATAGGGGTAGATCGCCTAACTGATTCCAAAATAGACTTCACAATTAAACTCACTGGAGATTGGCCAGTTACTAGATAATAATAACTACTAATGATCTCAAAATTGATCACAATGGCCACATAGAACGGTAACTGATGCACTATATTTGATTTCTTAGTATATACAACGGACTCCAACAAAGCCAATACGAGATAACAAGATAATCTAACAAAAGGGTGACACACCAATGCATGAGCACCTGTATCACCAGAGTTAACAAAATCAAAGTTGTTTAAGATAGGGGTGGATCACCTAAGTGGTTCCAAATAGACTACCCAATTAAACTAATACTGACTAGTGTAGTTACTAGAAATAAACTAGATACTCCTAATCTGAAATACTAAACAGAGCTGCAACTGTCTCATATAGTAAAAACCCATACATTTCAAACCTCTGTATCATCATCATAATGAGTTACAATTCTGAGGCACATGGAAACTATTAAGATTTTTCAAAGTAATTAAGGTCCTGTGCCAGTGCCACTATGGACAAAAGGGAGGATTGCCTATCCCCCAGGGTGGGCATCCACATCCCGCCCCATATTCGTGACATATTCCAGGATCAACATAGTTATGAGAGAAAACATGGTTATGAGAGAAACATAGGTATGTATGCCTATCCCACAGGGTGGGCATCACATACCCCATCTCCAAAAAAGATTAATTGGATAGCACAGAAAATGAAAAATTATAAAAATGCAGTCAAGGTATATTTCTCATTCAGACCCTCAGGGTATACTGTTCTCAGAGTTCTGATCCAATATAGTTCACGTTGTAGGAGGTAATACCTATCTTCAATTTATCATCCACAGTATTGACAGTGGCTGAAATTACTTTGCTGAGTAAGGGCTTGTCTTTTGTCCCCACTGCCAAACCTAACCCACTAGACTGGGAAGTTGAATTGTATAAGTTTGGGAGATCGTTGCGACTTAAGGATTTCTTTAAAAACCAAACCACTCCCTCTGATGAAATAAGGTTTAAGAGGAAAAGTACCTTTGATCCCCTGCCGAATCAAGCCTCTATAAAAAGTTTTTTAAGGTCTGTACAAAAGGAAACAACGGACCATCTAAAAGTTACTCATTCCTACCATTCAAATTGTTCCAAAATGGATCGACAGATCATTAAGTCTTTGGCTATGGACAAAGACATTGTTATTAGATCAGCAGACAAGGGCGGGGGAATCGTTATTCAAGACTATGCTAAATATAGATTGGAAATTATCCAACAATTATCTGATTCCCAGACTTATCTGAAATTGAAAGGCGATCCTACGCTTCAAGTGAAACTTTTAATTGACGCCATTCTACTGAAGGGTCTGGAACAGAATTTTATCGATCAGGACCTCTGGGAATTTTTACATCAACCAAACCCGAGGACCCCAGTAATCTATACACTCCCCAAGGTGCATAAGAACCTTCAGGACCCTCCTGGGAGACCAATTGTGTCGGCGGTGGGAGGCATCCTAGAACCACTGGCTAAATGGCTGGATTTCCTATTTAAGGAAACGATTCAAAACCTTTCAACATACATCAAGGATACTCCAAGTTTCATTGATATGATTTCCAAGATTTCCTTACCAGTTGGGCTGACATCACTAGTTACGTGTGATGTGAAGAGCTTATACACTATCATACCCCACTCAGGGGGAGTCCAAGCCATGGAACGGATTCTTTCATCTTCAGACAAATACAGGGGCCCCCCAATCGAATACGTTATGCAAATTCTGGAATTGGTTCTGACTCAGAACTATTTTCGTTTTGAATTTGATTGGTTCAGGCAGTCAGCAGGAACATCTATGGGAGCGGCCATTTAAAGATATTATTTTACTATACGGTCGCTACATCGATGACATTTTCATGATCATCAAGGGAGACAACAGCACTGCAGAATCTATGGTCCAATATATCAATTCTTGTACACCGAATGTAGAACTCACTATGACAGCAGACCCGCTTTCAGTGGATTTTCTGGATGTACGGATCATTAGAGAAGGTACCAAGTTGGCATATACACTCTACTCCAAGACTACGGACCGCAACACTTTACTTCAGGCGAATAGTTTCCATCCCAATGCCCTCAAACAATCCTTACCATATTCACAATTTTTGAGGGTGATGAGGAACAACTCAGATCCCAGTAAAGCGGAGGAACAATTGAAACTAATGTGGGATAAGTTTCACCAATGGGGTTACAGTGAACAGACACTCCATAAAGCCTTAGATAGGTGCTACTCAACACAAGTCGAGTCAAACACTGTATCAACAAGGAGACTGGTTTTTCCAACCACTTACACTACAGCATCTCCAAAATTCAAACGGATGATTGATAGAAATTGGAGAATTTTGAGGAACGACACTTCTTTACCAGAACCATTTCGCCAATCACCTATGATGTGTTATAGGAGAAATCGAAATCTGAAAGACTTGTTAGTTAAGACAGATCCTATACACTGTTACGAGCAGAAACAAGGCTCTATAAATCTGGGCTGTTATAAGTGCTTAGGTTGTGTCACTTGCGGACACATGTTATCGGGAAAATTCTTTGCTCATCCTCATACAGGAAAAAAGTACATCATTAGGCATCGGCTAACCTGCACCACTGATTATGTAATATACAGGCTTACTTGTCCCTGTGGACTTACTTATATTGGCAAGACGGACCTGCCCTTGCGCGAACGTATTCGCAATCATAGATCCAACATACGAGTGGCGTATAGGGATCAGAAATCAGACTTACCGGTGGCCAAACATTTCTTGGAGAGAGGCCACACTCTACCGACTCTGAAACTCATGGCAATCGACCATGTACCTCCACCCAGGAGGGGAGGGGACCGCAAGAAAATGTTACTACAACGTGAACTATATTGGATCAGAACTCTGAGAACAGTATACCCTGAGGGTCTGAATGAGAAATATACCTTGACTGCATTTTTATAATTTTTCATTTTCTGTGCTATCCAATTAATCTTTTTTGGAGATGGGGTATGTGATGCCCACCCTGTGGGATAGGCATACATACCTATGTTTCTCTCATAACCATGTTTTCTCTCATAACTATGTTGATCCTGGAATATGTCACGAATATGGGGCGGGATGTGGATGCCCACCCTGGGGGATAGGCAATCCTCCCTTTTGTCCATAGTGGCACTGGCACAGGACCTTCATTACTTTGAAAAATCTTAATAGTTTCCATGTGCCTCAGAATTGTAACTCATTATGATGATGATACAGAGGTTTGAAATGTATGGGTTTTTACTATATGAGACAGTTGCAGCTCTGTTTAGTATTTCAGATTAGGAGTATCTAGTTTATTTCTAGTAACTACACTAGTCAGTATTAGTTTAATTGGGTAGTCTATTTGGAACCACTTAGGTGATCCACCCCTATCTTAAACAACTTTGATTTTGTTAACTCTGGTGATACAGGTGCTCATGCATTGGTGTGTCACCCTTTTGTTAGATTATCTTGTTATCTCGTATTGGCTTTGTTGGAGTCCGTTGTATATACTAAGAAATCGAATATAGTGCATCAGTTACCGTTCTATGTGGCCATTGTGATCAATTTTGAGATCATTAGTAGTTATTATTATCTAGTAACTGGCCAATCTCCAGTGAGTTTAATTGTGAAGTCTATTTTGGAATCAGTTAGGCGATCTACCCCTATCCTAGCAATCTTCTGTGGAGTGAATTCCAGTGGGACATATGCCCTTATAATGATGTTTAAATATGTTTTTCGATTAGTTTTGTCTGAACTTTCTCAGAGTCTCTAGTATTCCTGTTGGTTTTCAGCCCTGCTTTCTATGAGTCCAGTTTATACATTATGAAGGATATTCATTGCAGTAGTTACTATTCAATGCTGCCAGTGTGACTAATGTTTAAGTAATTGATTCCCCTAGCGTAAAATAGTCTAATTGAATATTTTTTAATTGCACGATCTATGTGTATGGTTGCACTTTTATTATTGTTGATATATGTCACCATGGTGATGACCATGGAGTCAGAGGCTTCACAAGTGTGGTGAGTTATCGTTATCTGTATGGTATATATGTGGGTTTATTTGTCTGCACAGTATGTCCTGACGAAAGCTTGAGGGGATCAAGCTGAAACGTTGACACCTTTGATGTTTTAGTGAGTAAAATAAAAGTTACATTTTATCAAGTCCCTGGAGTGCTATCTTTGAATCTTCCGTTGTATTTTGGCTGACAAGCACCGGGCATTGGACTACGGATCAGGTGGAGTGCAAGATTATTTGGTTTTTTTATGTGTATATATGTGTGTATATATGTGTGTATATATGTGTGTGTATATGTGTGTGTATATGTGTGTATATGTGTGTGTATATGTGTGTGTAATATTGTTACCATGAAATGTTTTGTGGATCCAGGACTTGAAAACGAGATAAATCTCAATGTATCCTTGCTGGTAAAATATTTTATAAATAAATGAAACATTAACAAGGTATTTACAAATCTTCAAATATTTCTTGCAAACAGTTCAAGACAATACACTTGCACTATCTCACTGACGTGTGGTGTGCAATGAACCCTGATGGATGTGACTACACTTTCATTTGATAATTTAAAATAACTACATGTAATTATGCTGTTCAGAACAATGCAATTAATGCTAGATTCATAGACCTATCTATTTTCAAACCAATTGTACAATATTAATGATGATAATATCAATAATACAATTTTCTCACAATATAAACCAGATGTAGAATTTATTATCACAGTCACCTTTTATAAGCATGAGTAATAAATGAACAACAGTGTGAATTGATCCTTCTTGGCATGACAGTCTTCTAACAATTTATTTGAGATATTTCCTTATGTATATCATGTTAAAGAGACACTCTGGACACCAACACAATGGTTATGCATGTTGTAATTGCTGGCCTAAATAATCAGCATACTGGATTGTGTATAGTTTTGGCAATAAATAAACAAATAAATAAAATAAAGTGTACTGCAGTGCATGATGTTTACAGCCCAGACTATATGAAAAGGGATAAGACAAGGAAGGTTCACAAGGAACAATGCACCCGGCACCACATTTTGAAGGAGAATTTCATCTGTCTGTAGCTCCTGTGGATTCTTTTTGTTATAGTATACCCAACCAGCTTGTTAACAGCCTGCAAAACTAATGTGTATCTACCCAGTCTCTATTACCAGTTCACATTAGTTACATTCACCTGTCAAAGACTTTATCACATACTCCCAACCTGTTACATCTTGTCAGTCACATTCAACAGCCATATGCCCTATACAGTCATATATAGGTACATTTAACTCACCCACTTTAAGGGACACTATAAGCACTAAAGCAAAGCAACCTTAGCGTTATTAAGTTGTTTTTGCATGACGATCATGCTGATGTAGTCTCACTGATCAATTATCTGTTATTTAGGAGTTTAATTACTTTGTTTATGCTGCCTCGCTGTCAGGATCGGGACAGGGATCCAACACGCAGAGTACAAACAGTAGCCAGATACGTATACCGGACCTTAGAATGGCCGGACTAACGTAAGTAGTACAGTATAGAATGGTCAAAGACAAGCCGAGGTCGAGGGTAACAGAAGACAGGTAAGCGAGAGACAAGCCGAATCAAGGGTAACAGAGATAAGCAGAGTAAGGTAAACAAGCCGGGTCAAAACCAAAAGGGATAATAGAATACACAAGCACTGAGTGACTAGAACAAGCTAGAACCACGACAGGGCAATGAGCTAATGAAAGAAGCTCTGTTAAATACCCTGTTCAGAGCAGTAACCACGCCTCCAAGGCGTCCTGATTGGTCCTGCAGCCATTGACTGACAGGTTGTTCCGGGGGAGTGTCCTGATGACTACTTCCTGCCTAGATGCTGTAAAAGGCAGTCACTCCCTCGCGGCCGGCCTAGCATGACCGGATAGACCGCGGGGAAGGGAGCCATCAGACCGTCTGGATGGAGGAACAGCTAAGTCTCTACCTCTTTCGGAGGTAGAGACCACAGGTACCCTGACACTCGCACAGCCTCTCTACATTAGTCCTGAAAAAGTGTCTACATTTTTAATTTCCCATATTGCACAGTGTGTTTAAGCTAGGATTAATTTAGGCTCTGCTAATAGCCCACTAAAACCTGCAACAGCCTTGTAGCCACAGTAGGAGATAAAAACGTCTAAAGTAAACACATAGTTCTGTAAAAGCTGATTGAAATAAAACATTTTTTTTCATGTTTATTGTGTGAGTCACAGCCAGGGGAGGTGTGGCTACGGTTGCCTAAACAAAAATGAAAGTGATTTAACTCCTATATAGCACAGAATTGAGCAGTGAGACAGCAGTGGTATGATCTATACACCCAAACTGCTTCATTAAGCTAAAGTTGTTTTCGTGCTTAACATATCCTTTTAATTACATATAATTACAAATCCAGTCATATCTAACCACAAAGTATCAGGTTTACTGATAGCCACAATCAACAGCCCTGTCGCATTTTACCCATCATCTACCTTCCTGTTACATAACCATATGCCCCTTTTTACCTCCACCTATCAACCCACAGTCACATAGCTTCCTGCACCCAAAACCTGTATTTTATCCACCATGTTGTTGAATTGGAAAGTGTGTCCTGCAACCATCTTCACTGATATGGTTAATCATAATTATTAGTGACCACATTTCAATAGCATTTTGATGACTATGTTTCCTATGATGTTCTTTATTGTGAAAGTGTGGTATATAAAAAATAAGCACATATATAAAAGGAGGAGAAGCGGATGTGGAAAGAGAATAGCAATTTAGTTACATCCATATACATCATTGAAAGTACTGCACACAAGTGTCAGGTGTTAACACGGCACTGTATCCAGCACTAACAAAAGACAGAAATTAACCAAAAGAAAGTACCTTTAGAACTAGAGGTCTCCTAGAGAAACAGTAAGTATATTACTACATGTCTATCTTTTTTTACATGAAATAATGGTCCTCAGCAATTTTTTTTATATATAACAGCACTGAGGTTGAAGGCACATGGACTTCAGCTGACTATTTTGCTTTTTGCATGGAGAAGATAATCTCCTGCCCATCTACATAAATTCAAAAGCACTTTTTGTATTGTAACCCATGGGCACTATTCAGCGTGAATTTAGTAAACCCTATGATTGACACCTTATGAATAATAATGCAATTCCCTTTTTTTTACAGTTTTGATTTAATGTCAATGATATAAATATTTACAAAAATACATATTTCTAGTAAAGAAAAACATGCATTGTTATAATTTAGTTTTTTTTAGTAATTAGCAGCTGCTATGAGTTTATTTCTTGCACTTGAAAATACATTAACTGGCACAAGATAAAGAAATAATGTGTTCATGTGCTCAGTAAACCATTGGGGTCACATTTGGACATATTTTCTTCTTTAATAAATAAAAAAAGGAGACAAATTGACTAACCATATTGGAAAAGCATAAAATCCTTCATTGCAGAAGATAATATTTTCCTGGAGTGAATCATATTTGCAGTTCTCTCAGTGAGACTTTCATATATTTGGTGACATAGTTAAATGTCATAGAAGAAAAGCTATTCAGTTTAGCCTTAAGCAAACATATGAGATTGAGAAGGCAAGCTTTCCATATGCAAAAAAACTATTTTAACTGCTTCCAACTGAGATCTTTTTATAGGTGAGGCTAAGATCACTTCAGTAAGGTGCGGAATGCTAAAGGCTCAGTTGGCAAATAGTATGCAATTGAATGACTTGAATCACAAATCCCCAGCTGAGTGTTTTGAAGCTAACTGCATTTACACTCTGCATAGGGATCAATACTGCACCTCTATTGATTTTCTTTTCTTTTACTGCAGAACCAAGATTATTCACAGTATGAAACTGTATCCAGACTTAGACTTATCCATTCTTTTATTCCGTGGTAATAAAAAAAAAAGGCACTATATTGCTTTATAAACATAAAGATATAAAAGTATGACAATATCAAAGAATATTTGTTTTATACTGAGGACACAATAGATTTCCAAAGTATACAATTATCTTTTTGGCTGCAGGGTAAAAAAGTAGATCCTATTTATACAACACATCCAATTGAACAAAAGTAGCAGAAGCAAATTTGAAATGAATTGCATATATTTATGTAAGTCTCAAGGCAATTTATAAATGTCACGCAGTTTTGCTTTTTTGGCAGTTTCAAGTAAGAAATTGTTTTTGCAACACATTTAATGTAGGAATACAGTACTTCAAATCACCTTGTAATTTGCAATGTCACTCAAATTCTAGTGCATAACAATTATTATAAAATATATCAGTGTTCAAATGACAGCCCCAGTAGTCCTTTCACTTTCTCGTGTAGGATTTAATCTGACATATCTCTTTACTATAAACAGGCAAAGAGCTATTTCATTGTGCTGATGTCTGAATGTTGTGCAGCTGTTCTCCTTACATAGTGAGTCAAGTGACTGTTACATATAATACAAGCAGGGAACACACAAAATACATTGTAAAGAAGATATTAGCATAGTTAGTGCTGTGGTATATAACCCAGTAGATATTCACCCAATAAATGTTATTTTTTGCCATGTATTATTATGTTATCCAACATAGTTGTTTTCTATTTTGATAATACATTTTTGGAGATAGCGTGATGTGTGCAGTTAGAATGTACTGACATTAATTTTGAGAATATGGTAAACTTCTCAAGCAGGTGTGCAAAAGATAAAGAAAGAAGGACAATGAACTAAACAAGTATGAGCATGGGTACAACAGGAAAATTATTGAGAAGCATTATATAGAGAATTGTTCACATATTCTCAGGGTTATAATCTTGAGAATATTGAAAATGTTTTACAGATCTTACTAGGATCAATACTGGGTGATGTGAATAGTTTGAAAACCTGGACAAACATGTTTTTAAATTATCAGCAAAATGTCGAATTAAAAAAGCAACAGCAATGATTAGACAAGAAGAAAGCATTGAACATGATTGACATGACTTTACTAAAAGACCATAATAAATGTATTTCACAAAGAAACATATATTGCATCCAATATTTGAGATGTTTATTAAATAACATGATTAGATGTTAATGCTTTGCATGCTCAGATGCTTCAAGTTAAAAACCTAAAATATCTCAAATACCATAACAATGGACATCTTCTAATGGAATACGATGTAAAAGTAAACCGAAAACAGTGACGGCATTTCAGATAAATGTCTGAAATCCGAAAAAGGACAAAACAATACAAATTTTGAAGAGATAATATTACAAGGCTTGCCTAAAGGTAACCTAATAGAGGATTCACCTCTTCTAACACAAGAAAGAAGTTATAAATATAACATGAGATCATCTTTAAGGGTGAGTGACTTTTAATACCTTAAGGTCTGAAAAGGCAGTAGATGATATATTACCCACATATAACCACAGAAGGATGATTACAAAGACTAAGAAAATGTTTCTGGGCCTCGATTAAATAAGGAAGAAAGAAACATTAATAACTTTGTTGAAAATATTGGTCTTTGGAGGCCAAGCACAGAAAGCAAACATTGCAACTAACATAATATTCCATGGGTGAAGTTTATGTACATTTTTATATTATACTCTTTATAGTATACTCTTTGTATTTTATGAGGAAAATTATGAAAGAACATAAGCTTTCTATAGAACTTTACAGGATATAATGGACATGGTTTTCCTATATATCATGAAAGCATTTTCACATAAATTCTACAGAGGATAATACCTCAAGTGTGTTTAACCAAAACACCTTTTTTTCTATTTTCCATATATGTGTATTTAAAAACACAGCATTTTCAAAGGTAAATATGTGATCTACCATTCTTTTTAACTTGTCAGTAAACAGCTCTTCTTATTTTAATTTAGCAATAAGATCAAACTTTTCTTGTTACGTGCTGACAATTTTTGGATTTAAAAGACTCCTGATTAAACATAGTCACTGACAAATGTAAACCCACTTTGCAAAGCCTTACATTCCATATATTGTGTTCTCAGAAAATTCAGCAAAGCTTTCTTCTGCAGTTTAATGAATTCAGCAAAAGCTGGACAGAGAAAAGTGACCAATGCAAAAGGTAATGCAAATGGACACAAATACTTACATATTTATTCACTCTACATATTACTCTGGATCAGCCCTTCTATTTTGAATAAACAGAATACACCTTATGAAATTAGAGGTATCTAAAATAACACGGAGAGAACTGATCAGTGGGAAACCATATGGTAATATTCGAGTTACTCTAAACATAGAATGTGACGGCAGATAAGAATCATACGGCCCATCTAGTTTGACCAATTTTCAAGATACTTCAAGATAAAGTTTGATGACTACTGTGTCGGAAAAAAAGGTGAAAAGGTTCTATTGCGTTGGAGGTGAACCAAACCCAGGTCAACTACTTGGAAGGTGTCAGGATTATTAATTTATCTAGCATGTAGAATTGTGTCACAACTACCGTATATACTCGTGTATAAGTCGATCTCATGTATAAGTCGAGTGCAGTTTTGTGACCAACAATTGTGAAATATGCTATGCCTCGTGGATAAGTCGAGGGTAAAACTTGGGGCTATGAAATTCTGTGATTTTTATAATTATATACACACACTCATACAAACACACACACTGCATTATATACACACACACTTATACAAACACACGCTTTGCATTACACACACACTCATACAAACAATCTGCATTATACACACACACACTCATGCAAACACACACACTCTGCATTATATACACACACTCATACAAACACACACTCTGCATTATATATGCACACTCTGCGTGTATATAATGCAGAGTGTGTGTGTTTGTGTGAATTCAGTGTGTGTGTGTGTGTGTGTGTGTGTGTAATGCAGAGTGTGTGTGTGTTTGTATGAGTGTGTGTGTTTGTATGAGTGTGTGTGTGTATATAATGCAGTGTGTGTGTGTATGTGTGTGTCTGTATATAATGCAGAGTGTGTGTTTGTATGAGTGTGTGTTTGTGTGTGTGTGTGTGTAGTGTGTGAACTGGGTGGGGGAGGGCATTTTTATTAATTTTAATTTTTTATTTTAATATTTTATTTTTTATTTTAATATTTTAAACAAATTTATTTAAGTATTATTTTTGTATTTTATTATTTTAAAATTTTTTTAATTTTAATAATTTAATTTTTTTATTGTAATTTTTTTTTTATTATTTAATTTTATTTTCGTCCCCACTCCCTGCTTGTTAGATGGCAAGGGAAGGGGGCTCTCATTCCCTGGTGGTCCAGTGGATGGGCTGTTTAGGAGGGGGCTGGCAGAGAGCAGTAACTTACCTTTCCTGCAGCTCCTGTCAGCTCCCTTCTCTCCCCTCCGGTCCGGTCAGCTCCTCTGTCAGCTCTCACTGTAAGTCTCGCGGTCTCTCGCGGTCTCTCGCGGCTCTCGCGGCTCTCGCGGCTCTCGCGAGACTTACAGTGGGAGCTGACAGAGGAGCTGACAGGAGCTGCAGGAAAGGTAAGTTACAGCTCGCTGCCAGCCCCCAACAGGACCGCCGGGCTTGTAATGAGCCCGGCGGTCCTGGTCTGTATTATGGCAATGTAAGTTGCCATAATACAGACATTGACTCGAGTATAAGTCGAGTGGGGGGTTTTCAGCACAAAAAATGTGCTGAAAAACTCGACTTATACTCGAGTATATATGGTAGGACTAAAAGCTAACGTATTACCAGGCCTTAGAATGGCTGAACTTAATGCACCAAAGAATAGTCAGGATACTTGCTGAGGACAGGGGGGACAGAACGATAAGGGAAAGCCAGAAGTCAGGGATACCAGAATACAGGGAAGTCACCGAAGCCAAAGTCAATAACCGGAAACAAAGGCTCAGGAACACAGTCTCGGACAACCACTAGGGAACCACAACAGGGCAAAAAGAAAAAGGGAATTTGGGATTAAATAAGTGCTTTACAGTTCAGATTGTCCGAAAATGGCCTTTGAACCCAAAACGTGCGCGCGTATGTCTCGCGTGATGTCACGTGCACACCAACGTCGTCATTAACGTGGGCGGACGTGGGGGTATAATTTGGCATGGATCCGCAGCGGCCGGCGTCCATCAACATGTTGCAAGAGTCAGCTATACAGACGCACGGCCGCTGGGCGCAAATACCGCAAGGTGAGGAGAAATATGTTACAGAAGGCAGCTATGCTCACCACTATACCACCAATGTAAAAATAGATAAACATACAAGGTTCACTAAAGTGAGAATTCAAAGTGAATTTCAAATTAATGTTTATAATAGCCAATCTGCAAATAATCTCTAAGTCAGTTATACTTTCAGTAAAGCCTGAAATTTACTTTGAATTCATATTGAATTTTCACTTTAGGGAATAACTCTGATAATTCTTTTACATAACATAATAACATATCGACCCTTATAATTTCCAGTTTCATATCCAATAGTGAATGAATTATGGAGCGGACAAGAGTACCAGAAACACTGGACAATGAGTTGTAGGAGGCAGACAATATAAATATACAAGGCGATAATTCAGATAAAGAAATATATTCAGATAAAGAAATATAAAGAAATATACATATATATATATATATATATATATATATATATATATATATATATATATATATATATATATATATATGCTGATGAGTTGCATTAGCAACGAAACAGCTGTCCATGAGTGGTTCACTGGTTTTGCATCTTTTCCTAAATTGTGTTCCAAGCAGTTGTATACTGCAAACACCGAATAAAAGGAATAAATGTTTAAAATGGAATGAGGCAAAAATGTGATTCTTTGTTAAACTAATTTGCATATGCCCACCCAGAATCCTTTGCGGTTGCAACATCGCTGCAGTTTGGGGATTTCTGTGGGAAAAGCAAGTCTTATGGCTTGACTGGTGTGCAGATTTTTGTTTAACATTGTATTAACTATATATATACTATATGTAGACTTGTTTCTGTCTACAAGAAAGATATATATATATATATATCTTTCTTGTAGACAGAAACAAGTCTTGTTTGGGATAAAGAGAAAAGAAATTGCAACAAGAAGGGAGCTTTCTTGTTCCGGAAGCTTCAGGAAATTATTTAGTGCACAAGGACTATAATTACATTGCGTGGTCATAAATAATAAAAAATCAGTTTGACTCTAAAGTTCAACTACTAGAATTTCTAGTCATACCTGTGTGCAATGATTTACATGTATGAAAACGTATGAATGCACAAAATGTATGCATTTCTGATAAATCTAAAATAGATTTCTGTAATAAAAATAATGATCAAGTCTACTGAGGTTTCACTGCTACATGTTAACTTTAAAATTTAAACATTTGCTGACGATTTAACTCTTCTATCCATTACAATATATATATTAGATTGTATCATAACTTGATGTCTATAGTACTGTAATAATAAGTAGTTAGAAAATCAAACATAACCTACTGGATTACACACTGTAGATAACAGTATATCATCTGTAAAATATATCCAATATAATATATTTGCATTGTTATTAATATTAAATATATGCCTATTTATAGATTTTATTCTGAGTAAATCATTTTAATAACAATTTTATTAATTCTCTTTCAAAAATGAAGTATCTTTTTCTTCAAAACACTGGCAAGCAGCTGTTTTGAAGTGGCAAGTCGCAAAAGTGAACATTGGAAAGAAAATATAATTTTGTGTCTATTGTGAACGTCTGAAGTGAGATCAGGTGCACTGAAGTAAATATTCTGTAGAAATAGGGGGTTTGAGTCTATGTGATGTTTGTAATCTATATACTATAGAGCTAACAGGGTCTCCAGATGGCAGAGTGAGGAAGTCGTTCAGAAAGAGATTGTATTTACATTGTAAGAATAATCAATTGGGATTTCAATATGAGTCAAGAGTCAAGCAAATGCAAGTTTTTTACATCTTGTGCTTCTTAATAACTAGGCCTTATTATGCTGGACAGTTTTTCACAGTTTTTTCAATATAACGAGTCCTTGTAATTGCTATTCTGTATTTTGTGAACATTATTAAATAGGATGTTTGATATGTATGATCAATTTTTATTCACTCTCTATCTCTCTACCTCTTCATTGTAATTTTACCTGTTTGCCTAATCCCACTTATACACTCCAAATCATTTTTGCAAATCTTTTTGTTTTAATAACAACTAATAAAAACAACATTTTGAAAGGTGCAAACAAAGGTAAATTAGCATTATGTTCCTTGTGAAAGTGTCTTATCAGTTTGTGTCAAACCATTGTAAAGTAATTTCAGAAAAAAAATAATTTCCTGCTACCTACCTTTAAACCAGACTTGTGTAAAAAATGCTATACACAAAACTGTAAAAATGTCTGGTTTTTGTTGATTTTTTTTAGTCACCAAAGAAAATACAGTATGTTACATCAAGAGGAGTTCTGATCTTCACATGGCATATCTCCATTTTACTACTTGATAATAGGGACATTTATAAAGGTCTTCTTTACTAAAACCTAGTTAAAAAAAAAAGTAAATGGGAAAAGTCACCAAAATAATGTATGTACTGCTCCCATTGACTTACATAGATTACCCAACTTGTTCTACTTTAGACCACTTTTTAGAAGAGAACAATTTGATAAATATTCCTGGATACATATAATTTCTTGAAATCTAAAGTACATTAAAGTACACTAAAGAAAGGACAATACAATGTTTGGTATAGGAGTGTGCTTGATTTCTGTTACTATTTCACAAATTCTTTTCTAATAATTCAAAGTTTGAAAACTGTTACCAATGTATTGCATATTTTATTAAGCACATGTGAGAAGGTAGACCATATTCAATGATTTATAATAAAAATATAACATGCAAATAAAAAATTGTATGTTGTACAAAGCTACATTTAAAACTGTTATCTGCATATGTCATACATCACTTTTCAAAAACGTACAGATTGTACAATACTTGTGAAAACATGTTGATATATATATAATTATATGTATAATAACTGGGTTGAAAGAAACATAACAGGGTAAAAGGCAGACAAAACCGAAATTTAGATGAATGGTTTTACATGAACAATAGAGCAAACAAATAAACTGAAAATGCATAATCTATCTAATAGGATACATTCAATTAAATCTAAGGACAAACTATGCCTATAACCTTCTGAAATAGGAAACACATTTAAGGATTACTATGAATCTTTATATAATTTACCTAAAGCTAAGAAATCTTAATTAGAGATGAGATAGTTCTTAAAAGATCTAAAATTACCTAAATTTTCTAAATCAAATCTAGAAATATCAAATCAACACTTCTCAATATCCAAGATCTCCAATGCAATATTTCATTTGAAAATTGGCAAAGCCCCTGGTCCAGATGGATTCTTAGCAATATTTTAACAAGTCCTGGAACCGGTCACTTCCCCCTTTGCTGACCAGTTTGTTTGCCCAAATAGGCAAAACTTGATCTTTCCCAACCGAAATGCTGGAGGTCACCATATATCCAATTCTAAAACCATCCAAGGAGCCTGCGAGTGTACTTAGTTATAGACCTATATCCCTTATCAATCTGGAAATTAAAATGTATTCTAAAAAACTAGCCCAGAGATTGAATTTAATAATGCCAGATTTAATTCATCCTGACCAATCCGGCTTCATGCTGGGTAGAGAATGGGAAGATAACACTTGCAGGGTTCTTGTAATTTTGGACGAGATTTACCTCCAGGGGGTTCCATCAGTCATGCCAAAAAGGCATTTGACAGACTTAATTGGAACTTCCTGGAGGAGACTCTCCTTGCCTTCGGGATCTCTTACACGTTTCTAAATCATACTATGGCCCTCTATTCCACTCCATCGGCTAAAATAAAAGGCTTTTAACAATTTAACATTAAAATGGCACTAGACAAGGCTGTCCTTTAGCCCCCCTGCTATATGCCTTGTCGATAGAACCATTAGCAATATATAACAGAAATTCAAAGGAAGTCCTTGGCATAGAGATTGACCAAAATGAACATCTAATCACCCTCTATGCCGACAACATACTCCTAACCTGTGCGTCACCCGTAACCTCTGTGCCTAACATTTTAAACATAAATATGATACATATGGTTTATATTCTAACCATAAATAAAATTTAGTAAAAACTCAAATTATTTCCTTTTATTTAACTGACATACAATCTCAATCTCTTGAAAGACTAATCCAAGTAGATTGTACTAATAGGAGACTAGATTACTTAGGGATCACAATTTGCCCTAATTTTGAGGAAATAATTTCAGTAAACTACAACCAAACATTAGATCATTTAAAAGAGGTATTGAATCGATGGAAAAATATTGAAATAGCTTGGATGGGTCATATAAATCTTCTGAAAGCTTACACAGTTCCAAAAATCATATATTTATTTAGAGTTATCTCTTTATCAGTACCGAAGAGTATAATTAAGCAATTTGAAGCATTATTCTCTAAATTTGTATGGAATAACAAAAAAACCTAGGATACCAGGATACATTTTAAAAAGAACTCTGGAAGCTGACGGTCTGGGTTTTCCAGATCTAAAAGCATACATAAGTCATTCATGCATTATCTTACACTTATCCACATTAAATGTCAGTTGCCACAGCTCTGACCATTTTTTATAATGTACCTAAATAATCTGCCATTTGCTTATCTCTCCTGGAACATGAAACCTGTTGCAAATTTTTGCATCATCAGCAAAAAGACATACCTTACCATCAAGACCTTCTGAAATGTCACTAATACGAATATTAAAGCGAATGGATCCAAGTACAGATTCCTGAGGTACCCACTGGTAACTACACCTTGCTTGTAATATACTCCATTGACTACAACCCTCTGTTGCCTGTCATTCAGCCACTGCCTAACCCATTCAACAATATTGGAATCCAAACTTAAAGATTGCAGCTTATTAATGAGCCTTCTATGTTCAACAGTGTCAAAAGCCTTACTAAAATCTAGGTAAGCAATATCTACTGCACCACCCTGATCTATGATTTTAGCTACCCAATCAAAAAAATCAATAAGATTAGTTTGGCATGATCTCCCTGAAGTAAACCCATGTTGTCTCAGATCTTAAAATCCATGTGATTATGTGACTTTAGATGTTCAACAATCCTATCCTTTAACATGGTTTCCATCACTTTCCCCACTACTGAAGTAAGGCTTACTTATTGTTGCCTGATCCTTACCTACTACCTTTCTTGTGAATGGGTACAATGTTCTCTAATTTCCAGTCTTCTGGGACTACAATGATTGGTTGAATAAATACGTAAATGGTTTTGCTATTACACCTAAGATCTAATAATTTTGGGTGTATCCCATCAGGCCCTATTGACTTATTTGTCTTTACTTTTGACAGTTGAAATAGACCTCTTCCTTTGTAAACTCACATATAACAAATAACTAATTTGTCCTTTTTCTTAACTGAAGTTCCTCTCCTTCATTTTCAGCTGTAAATACTGAACAAAAAAATACAGTGAGGCAGTCTGCTAGACTTTTATCCTTTTCTACATACCTTCCTTTTTGCTTTTAATCTAACAAATCCTTGTTTTACTTTCCTTTTTCTCATTTAAGTATCTAAAACAATTGTTATCCCCCTTTTTACTGACTGTGCTTTTCTCTCTTCTGTGTGTGCTTTGGAGGCTCTTATAACTTGCTTTGCCTCTTTCTGCCTAATCTTATAGATCTATCTGTCTTTTTTTTTACAATTACTAAATGCTAACATTTAGTTTTTTACTATTTTGGCCACTTCTGCGGAGTACCACAGGGGCTTCTTAATTTTTCTGCTCTTCCTGACAAGCCTAATGGAATTTTTTGTTGCTTTCAGTAGTGTGACTTTTAATAATCCAATTTCTCCACTTCTGCGGAGTACCACAGGGGCTTCTTAATTTTTCTGCTCTTCCTGACAAGCCTAATGGAATTTTCTGTTGCTTTCAGTAGTGCGACTTTTGAATAATCCCATTTCTCCTGGACTCCATTTAAACTATTCCAGTCTGATAAGGACTCATTTATGCATATTCTAATTTTAGAAAAGTCAGTTTTTCTAAAATCTAAAACTTTTGTTTTTGTGTGGTGTGACTCAGTCACTTTTCTTATATTAAACCACACTGACTGGTGATCACTAGATCCTAAACTTTTACCTACAGTAATATCTGATACTAAATCTCCATATGTTAACACTAAATCTAGTATGGCCTCCTTACGAGTTGGTTCATCAACGACTCGACTAGTTTTAGAGATTATCCCAGCAGAGAGTTTAGAATATGTGTGCTCCTGGCACAAGCAGTTATTTTGGTTTTCCATTTCCCACCCGGAAGATTAAAGTCACGCATGATAATAACTTCACCTTCATTGTAATTTTAGCTATTTCCCTTAAAAAAAACTCTTAAATTTGTCCAGGGGGCCTGTAAATCACACCTACATGAGTTACTGTGTGATTTCCAAATTCTAACGTAACCCAAATTGGCTCTATGTTCGCCTCACTAACTTTTATTAGGTTAGATTTTATGCTATCCTTCACATACAGGGCCACCCCTCCCCCTTTCTTGCCTTCTCTGTCTTTTCTGTATAAAGAGTACCCTGGTATTGCTATATCCCAGTCATTTTTCTCATTGTACCATGTCTCAGTAACAGCTACTAAATCTACATTCTCAGTTGCCATTTTTGCCTCAAGTTCATGGATCTTATTCCCTAAACTGCAAGCATTTGAAGACATGACTCTAATTTTTAACACACTCGCTACAGTTACATTCTGTCCTTGTTTTGGAGGCAATTGGATTGATGTTGTATCCCCTTTTTGTCCCCTCCTCCTAGTTTAAATACTTCCTAGAAAAACATCTGAACTACTCACTGAGAACATTTGTTCCCTTTTGAGAAAGATGCAAACCATCTTTTTTTGTTCCGTTTATTTCTATTCCAAATAGAGCTACCATGAGAAACAAAGCCAAATCCTTGCTCCCGATACCATTCACCAAGCCACAAGTTAAAGTCCTTAACACACATCCACCTGTCATTCCGAATGTTATGCACAGGCAGAACTTCAGAGAATGACAGTGTGGACACAACCTGACGTATATCATTGGCAAGAACACTTCCTTTACCCCAGAAACCTCATTACAAACCAAATCATTTGTTCCTAGATGGAAAAGTACATCCAATTCTCCTTCCTGCTTTGCTTGCTTAACAATATTACAAATATGTATCCTGTCTCTGTGAGCAATAGCTCCAGGAAGACATCTCACAAAGCCACTATTGTCAAACTCCACACCTCCTAAGATATAATCCACCAACAACAACTGCTTTCAATCAGGCCTCACCTTGTCCTTTTTGTCATTGGCTGCACTCTTGCAAACCTCAGTGCATGAGCCTGTCTCCTTAACACCATTACAATCTGAAAGTGCAGAAAATGAATTAGGTAAAGACACAGATTGCACAGTATGCCTTTTGTCCACATCTTGTCTACCAGATCCTACAGTAATCCATCTGCCATACTTAGGACATCTCTGTGGCAGTGGATTTGCATCAGTCCCAGCCTGAGTTTGTTTAACAGATAATTTACAAATCTCAGACTTCAAAAATACAATCTCCTGCTGCAATATAGAGAACTGTCTACATCCAAACCTCCAAAAAGTAGAGCATGAAACAAATGCACAAAAACGATTACACTGAACTAAGTCTGCAATTTTAATGAGATGAGGAGTTTATATCAAACAAATCTTACTTTTTGTTTCTTTTTTTCCCACCTTCTGTGTACCTCAGATTACCTCCAGAATATCTCCAAATACGCTTTGTAGCAGCACATAGAAGCAGCAGCCAAGCTATATTCATAAATACATAAGTATATAAATTCTAAAATAAACAAAAAATGGGGTGTTAGTTAATGTAGACCAGGAAAAGGCAGAAACAACTATTTCTCCTCCGTATTTATATTAAAGAAGAACCTATGGCAATAGATATGCAAATGATTGCTGCAAAAAAATATGCAGAAAAATTGTGTTGGCTAACTCAAGACAAGGTGCTGCAGCAACTAAAGAAAGTTAATATAAACAAAGTTCCAGAGCCTCACAGTATTCATGAGTACTTAAGGAACTAAGTATGAAAATAAGTGAACCTCTGTTTTTAATCTTTCAAGATTATTTTCTTTCAGGATGTTTTCCAGAGATTGTAGGAAGGTGGATGTGGTCCTATATTAAAAAAGGGTTCAAAATCCTTTCCTGGAAATTATAGACCTGTGAGCTTAACTTCTGTGGCTGGGAAAGTATTTGAAAGGTTATTAAGGGATAATATTCAAGAATTCCCTGAGAGGAACGTGATTATCAGCAAAAATCTGCATGGTTTTATGAAGCACAGGTCATGTCAAACTAACTTGATTGCATTCTACAAGGAAGTAAGTAGAAGTATAGATCGGGGTTTTGCAGGGGATGTGATCTATTTGGATTTTGCCAAGGCGTTTGATACAGTTCCACACAATAGATTAGTGTTCAAACTCAAGGAAATCGGTATAGATGAACATTTTTGTTCTTAGGTAGAACATTGGCTTAAAAATAGAGTACAGAGAGTTGTCATTAATGGTACATTATTAAGCTGGTAGAGATGGCAAGTGGTGTTACTTAGTGTTCTGTTCTGGGAGCCCTTCTATTTAACATGTTTATAAATTATCTTGAAAAAAGCATTGGAAGTTGTTTCAGTGTTTGCATATGATATTAAACTCTGTAAAGTAATACAATGTGAGCAAGATATTACTTTGCTGCAGAGGGAATTAGATAGACTGGAGGACTGGGCACTCAAATGGCCGATGAAATGAAGTTATGCACTTCAGCATAAATAATGCACAAGCAGCTTATACCCTTAATAGAAGTGAATTAGGGAAAACAACTCATGAGAAGGAGTATTGTTACAGGCAACTAACTAGGCAACAATGTGCACTGTCAATCAGCAGTTGCTAAGACCAGTAAGGTATTGTCATGCATGAAAAAGGGCATTCATTCTTGGAATGAGAATATCATTTTGCCTCTTTATAAATCACTGGTAAGACCACATCTTGAATATGCTGTGCAATATGGGCACCTGTTCTAAAACAGGATATTATGGCACTAGAAAGAGTGCAGAGGCAGACTACAAAATTAATAAAAGGAATGGAATATTTTAGATATGAAGAAAGGTTAACACATTTAAACCTCTTTAGTTTAGAAAAACGTGGCCTTGGAGGGGATGTGATAACATTATACAAATATATTTGGGGCCAATACAAGGCATTGTGTGGAAATCTATTCACAAACAGGACTTTACATAGGACACAAATCATGTGTTTAGACTGGAAGAAAGATTTAGTCTAGGGCAAAGGAAAGGTTATTTTACTGTAAGAAGAAGGATATGGAATTCTCTGCCTGAAGAAGTGGCATTATCAGAGTCCATACAGATGTTTAAACAGCAACTAGATGCATACTTGCAAAAACAGAATATTCAATTATATAATTTTTAACTGTAGGGTAATAGCTTCTTGATCCAAGGATAAATCTGACTGCCATTCTGGGGTTAAGAGGGGCTTTTAGTTTGTTGCAAAATTGGAAGCACTTGTAACTGGGTTTGTTTTGCCTTCTTTTGGATCAACAGCAAAAAACAAATGTGAGGAAGGCTGAACTTGATGAACACATGTCTCTTTTCAACCTATGTAACTATGTAACACAGTAAGATGTGTGTTTATATAATGTTTTGATAGTGTGCCAGAAAGGCATACTCTACATCAAGTCCTATTTTTCAGGTTTTTAAATGTGTAGTAATTTTCATCTCAAACAAGTATATTTGACTTGATAGGTAGGATTATGTGACTCAATAGGCTGAATGAATGTTGTTGTATGTGAAAGTAAGGTAAGTTAACCCCTACCCTGTCACAGCCCTGCCAACCTGTCACAGCAGTCCCCTCCTACCCTGTCACAACCCACCTTAATGGCTGTGGGATGACAGTCCCCCCCCCCACACGCACACCCTGTCACCCCTTCAAACATACATTGTCACCCCACACACTGTCACCCCCACACGCACACATTGGCACCCCCACACACACACATTGGCACCCCATACACATACACTATCATCATTCCCAAACACTTTCAGCCCCCACACACTGTCTCCCCTTCACCCAGCCACACTCACATTAAACCCTCCTAATCCTGTCACTCCCAGCCCCTCCAACCATTCCAAACTCACCTGCCCTTGATTTACCACAATTACCCTATCACATTAACCCCCATCAATCCTGTCAGACTCACCTTCTCTTGCACTGTCGCACACAGTCCCCAACCCCGTCACACTCATCCTCTATCAGTCTATCCCACTCTCCCCCTTCACCCTGCCACACTCACATAAGCCCCTGCAATCCTGTCCTCCAACTGTGCCACACTTACCCCAAACCCTGTCACACTCTCCCCCCAACCCTGCCACACTCACCCTTCCACATTAATCTAATCTTGCCACATTAACCCCCTTAATCTTGTCACACTCCCCTCCCCTCATTCTGTTACACTGCCTCCTCCAAACATGGCACATTCACCCAAATCCTATGATACACCCCCCAACTATGCCATACGCATCCTGTCACATTAACTTCCTCCAATCCTGTCACACTTCCCCATGCCCTGTCACACTCCCTCCTCCAATCATGTCACAATCACCCCGCTATCATTCTCACCCTCCCTCATTCTGTTACACTCACCCCCCACCCTGTATCATTTACCCCCTCACCCAGTCACACTCACCCTGCCACAGTTACCCCTTTACTTATCTTGTCACAGTCACAAGCTGAAGACCTTCATCATACACACATGCACAAATGTCACAGGCACCCCCCATAAACACCACACACTGCAAGCAGCTACCCCACACAATACGGTCCCAGACACATACTCATAAAGACATACATTTACACACAAGGATACTCTCGGTCAGACACACACTTTCAGGCACATACACAGGTAGACAATGCCAGACACACTCAGAAATACACACTGACAGTAATTTATACATGACTGCAAGGCTATGTAATCATACCCTGAGGCGTGTATAAATGATTTGTATAATTTCTACCTAAATTTGTTTATTACAAATTAATTTAGTTTGCAAATTATGCCATAACTACAGTTGGAAAGCTCACAACACAGTGGCACAGGGAACCGCGACACTGCAAGCCTCTGAACAATCAATACAGATACTTTCTCTATGTATCTAGCGCTGCAAGCTTGCCCTTCAATACAACTACAGCACCTTATACACACAATGCAACCCAATTTTTTTTCCACTTTGGGTGTTAGTGGGGACCTCATGTTTGAGTTTTGCCTAAGGCCTCACAAAGTCTAGAGCCACCACTGACTGTAACCGTGTGAATGTAACTGTGTGTGTGACTGTAACTGTGCCTTTGTGTGTCCCTGTGTGTGTAACTTTGCCTGTGTGTGACTGCAACTGTGTGTGTGTGTCTGCCTGTAATTGTGTGTGACTGTCTGCCTGTAACTGAGTGTGTGTGACTGTGGCGCTATGAAGATGTTTCGCACAGGGCGCCTAATGGCTAAGGCCGGCCCTGCACTTGTCTAGTCTACTTCAGTTTAGGTCTGATCTGTATATAGTGTTCCTCTGTTAATTCTTTCCTTCCCAAACTCAGGAACCACTTCAGTTCACTACATTTCAGAGTATACAGAGGCCCATTTCCCCCCAGTAGGTGGATGAGACACAGCTCTGGAGGTACAACACAATTTTATGCATAGCCCCATGCAAGGGGTCTTCCACACACATAAACAGGGGTTATCCCAGGATCCTCTATGCTTGGGGAGTCACTGTTCCTTTGTCTCCCAAATAAGGAAAGCCCGCCATTCCAGTGAGGGGGTCCCCCACCGAGGACAACAGGGGGGGTTTCATTCAATGAGCCTCTGCACCTGGGAGCGAAGGCATGGGAAAAGAGACCGTCCCTTTGTCTCCCAAGTGCAGAAAATCCTGCCAAACCAGCCAGTGCCCCAAAAATGTCCACATGAATCTCAGGCGACCTCATACTGGCAAATTCTCAGAGCAATCTCCGTTCGCGAGATTCCTGTGCTGAAACCTGCAAGGAAAGCATCTCCTTTTGGGGTACGAATGCTCCCCCTAGTTGGCGTTCGTCTACATGAAATATTGGCCACCCAGGGAGGCACTCATTAATTACTTCCCTTGTGGTTTCACACTTATGTTGCCAGTGCGAACGTAGCAGTTTCACACATATGTTGCAAATGTGAATGTTATGATTAATTGGTGGAAGCATTCTGGTGGGGCACCGTGAAGGTCCTCATTCTGGAGACAAACAAGTTGGGAAACAATCCATGAACACTCCCCATGGCTGGTATTCGTCTATACGAAATAGTGGCCACGCAGGGGAGCGCTCATTATTTGTTTCCCTTGCGATTTTGCAACTATGTTAGAGGTGTGAACATTCTAACTAGCGTTCTAAATGGGATAGTAGGGTGGTCCCCATTCGGGAGACGAATGAGATTCTTTCGTATGAACACTCCCGAATGGGGAACAGGGCACAATACACGAAATGCATAGAAGTACATGAGGAAACACAGGGAAAACACTCAATACAAGGGGAAAGCATCCGAATAAGCAGTGGTTCTGTCACATATAGGTTCTACCTTCTCCTATAACTGCATATAGGTTCTAACTTCTCCTGTAACTGGGAGAATTGTCTTATTGTTCAAGACATTTTTTTAGCAAGAGTTTAAGAAGTTTAACGCAAACCATAGAACATCTGTTTTAACAAAGCAAACATCCCTAAATATTATTTATATAATTAACTTTGCTTCACATGACTTCAGGTCATGAAATATATATAAACAAAACTTTAAAAAAAATTACATACAGAAATAATTCACTGAAAGAAGAGCTATTGATAGTTGCTCTGATTGTTATATGCTTTTTAAAAAATTAATTAATAGACTTGAAGACAACAATTCTACATGTGTTCAGAAAGAAAAATGTAAAGGCAGTTAGTTATCTCTGCATTTTCCTTTTTCCTTGGTATTTTCTTCAGTAGGTAGGTACCAACCTCATGGGTTATATAAACAATGGTGGTTAATAATATTTGAGAATATAACTAGATGTCGACTAGGCACTAATTTCAGCTTGCTACACAATTTGAATTTGAGCAATCAATAAAATAAAGACTTTGTATTTTTTTGTCTCTTGACTTGTAAACAGGATATTTAGGAATAAAAAACATATTGGCAGACAAAGAACCATCATAATAATTAAATTTTTGAAATACTTTATGAAATGGGAAGAATTTAAATTGTAGAATTGTATTTTTATGTTTGAAGTGTATTCATTTTAATGCAATTAATTTTAAAAGCGCTCGGAGAACAATTGCCTTATACTCCTATAATTAGAGCTTAAATATGTTAAACACACTTTATTCACTCTTCCATACAAACCAAATCATAAAACATTTTCTTTTATGACTAGGCTAAATTTGTGCAGCGATCTACAAACAGCTCTTCAAGGTCCTTAGCTGACAAGGTATCTATGGCAACAACATCAATCTATTCATAAGCAAATTAAGTGTATTCACCTGTGTTAAAGTGCATTGGTAATGCTTTAGGCTCAATGTGACCATTGCTCCTTTCAGCCTGAAACATGCTGTTTATATGCTAAAATAGAAGAAACTTTGAGTTAGGCTCTTTTTCTAACATTCAAATGAATCTTCGGAATAAATTATAGAAGTGTCTCAAATAAAAAATAATGCTATTGTATGTAGATTCTGGCTGCACTCTCGGTCTTTCAATAAAAATGTACTTTTATTGCATAGTAATTAAAATCAGGATCAATGTTTCAGACCCGCATAAGGACTTTCATCAGGATCATAGATATATCTATTCTGATTTTAGTTACTATAGAATAAAAGTAATTTTTTATTGAAAGACCGAGAGTGCAGCCGTCTACAAATAGATTATATATATACATATAAATATATATATATAGAGAGAGAGAGAGAGAGAGAGATAGATAGATAGATAGATAGATAGATAGATAGATATGTCTATTGCCATGAAGAATCAAACATTAATGCTGTATTAATAAGCATAACATTTCTAAATATAAAATAATCTAGAAATGTTCTGCTGTGGCTGTAATATATGGGGACTAATATGTAATAATTTTGCTATGTGCATTGTAGAATTTCAGAAATGTTTGTTATTTGTTCCCAGTTAAAAAAGTGTGCATGCTTGATTTATCTGTTTCAGTGGTGACCATATCAACACTGATTTCAGAAACAATAAAGAGTGTGAGAACCTGCACAGTTAACAAAAGGAGGGACTAGAAGTCTGGTCTGAAATAAATCCAGAATTTACTTAACTGGAAATAACAGGCAAACTACACAATCTAATGAATTAATCTGCATTGTTAAATAATGAATTGATACAAGAGAAGCCAGGGGCTCTTTTCACAATATCAGTGAGCATAAAAGACCATTTTCTAGGAAAACAATATGGCTTTTGTACCTACTAAGTAAGGCTAAAAGATTTCAAGATTAGTGAAAATAGATTTGTTTTCCACACCAGGTTGTAATTAGAAATAATTTGTATGTCCTTTTGTCCTTTTCTGGCTAAAACACAATATAACAAGAAATAAAATGTACACAATATAACAAGAAATAAATGTACATATATATATATATATATATATATATATATATATATATATATATATATATATATATATATATATATATTTATATATATATTTATATGTAAAAATATATATATTTTTTTTCAAAAACCATCAATGAAGCAAAGTTGCTATATTTATGTTAAGAAACATGTTAAACATTTAAGGTATTCACCATGGGCCCGGCACTTATTCTTCATTCTTGTACCTTGCTATTCCAACTAAAATATAAATCTCCAAAGAATTGCACTCCAGGGGGCTTCATAATAAGTTTCATAATTTTTGATTGTGTCCATTCACATACGTCAATGTTTCAGTCTTCACACCAGGACTTTGATCAAGGTTTTGATAAAAGTCCTGGTGTGAGGACTAAAACATTGATGTATGTGATTGGACAAAATAAAAAATTATGAAACTTATTGGGAAGCCCCCTGGAGTGAAGTTATTTGGAGATTTAGATAAATATTTAAGTTTTAGAGATTAGTCAAAAATGGGGATAGTTATAATTATTAACATTGTTGATGCCTATTAAATCAAACTAAGTGACAAATGTATAATATTAAAGATTTAAACAAACTATACAAAACCTGTAGGCACTTATAGTGACTTAATCTATCTAACTGCCGCCTTGTATGCCTTTAAAAATCTTTGCTCACTTTGTTGCTTCAACAGTAAAGGATTAACAATCACAGATGGTAAAATATGCTTAAATATGGTAATAAGATGCATTTTTATAAACTCTTTCTACTTTGTCCCTTTCTAGTTAAGTTTCTTAATTAGACTGTATTATTGTAAACATGATGGTGTATTTCTGTTATACCCAACTAAATTATTTAATTTATGTGATATTGATATCTATATACAAAATATTACATTTTATTATATATACATAATATTTCAAGTAATTTAATATACAGCTGCAATTATATCAAACTTGCAAAATAATGCTTGGAGTCAGTGATTTCATTAGGATCTCACTTATTCATTCTTGTGATATCCTGCTGATAAATAAAATCACATATTATATATCCAGTACTCAAAATGTCAAGTCCTATTCTACTAGCCAGGTCTAAAAGCTACTCACCATTATAATCTGCAGGATCCATGGAACACTCACCAAGGGTGAATTTGGATTCTTCAGGGTTTATTTTTCATTTGCCAATGGCATCAACGAATCTCTGTTTCTTTGTAGAAGTCTAAGGAAATTAATAATATTTAAAGTTCACTTAATCATGTTAAGATTAATTCTGGCACTCTAATTTCCACCAGCAACCAAGACTATTGTGCAACAAGACCATATTCTGCAGGTAATAAAGGTACACCTTGATTAAAACTGAAACATTGATCATATGGTTGAATGGCACATGTCAAGGGGCGGGATATATTAGTATATTAGGCAGCAAGTGAAAAGTCAGTTCTTGAATTTCATGAGTTGGAAACAGGAAAAATGGGCAAGTGAAAAGATCTGAGTGACTTTGACAAGAGCCAAACAGTGATGGATAGATGACTGGGTCAGAGCATCTCCAAAACGCCAAATCTTGAGGTGTGTTCCTGGTATGCAGTGTTTAGTACCTACCTAAAGTGGTAAAAGGAAGGACAACTGGCCAATCAGCGGCAGTGGCATGGGTTCTTAAGGCTCATTAATGCATGTGGAGAGTGCAGGCTAGCCAATCTGGTCTGATCACACAGAAGAGCTGTTCCCTGATTGGAGTGGGCTCTTTCAGCAGGGTAATGCACCCTGCCATGCTTCAAATATAATTTTGGAATGATTTGAGGACCATGGCAAAGAGTTTAAGGTCTTGCCTTGGCCTCCAAATTCCCCAGATCTCAATCTGATTCAGCATCTGTGGGATGTGCTGGACATCTCAATCCAATTGAGAATCTGTGGGATGTGCCCGACGTCTCAATTTGCAGGACTTAAAGGATCTGTTGCCAGATATCACAAGAAACATTCAAAGGTCTTGCTGAGTCCATGCCTTGACACATCAGAGCTGTTTTGGTTGATCAGTGTATGTGTATGTATTATTATTTTTTAGGGAAATAGAATTTGTATGCCAAAATGTTTTCTATGACACCAAATGATACACATTGTTCTCTCCACTACCACCTACTCATTCTCTCTACTTTTCTACAATAGCTTGTTTCTCAATCTTGTAGCTTTATTTCCTACCATCTCCAGATTCCATAATTTCCATCAGCAACTAAGGCTATTGTATCTAAGTATCAAAGTTACTATCAGCTCTCTTTTTCTGAAAGAAGTCATAAGAAATTAATTAATTATATAAAAGTATAAACCGAAAATTGTCATTAAGGAGGTGAAACATGATAGATATGATAGATATATTGCTTGATCTGTAAGTATAGAATAATGTATTTTGAAGCACTAAATATACTATGATAGATGTTGCATTGCCATAGTGGTTTGTTATTGTTATTTAATACACCCCTCAGCCCCAAACCGTATGTAACATTTTGTCTGAAGCCTTCTGTAAATCTTTATTCTTGTCTTGTCTTAGGTCATAGGGTGTGAAGTCAGTGTGCCAAAGTGACTGCAGTGTAATACAGTCAATTTTGGGACTTCCTTCAATCTAGAGTAAAATGACAGTATTATTGTTTCTATACTGGACTTTTGAAGGGATCGTTGGCAGTTATTTGTTACCTTCTCTTCTCAATTTAGGATGTCATCTAACCTAGAGCCCTTTCTTCAGACTCGGGTAAGATTATAGGCCTGATGTAAAAAATTAAAGCTATATCTTTTTCCACCCTGCTTCCCTCTTCTGTTTATGCTCTGCTCTTATGACAAGGTTTTATTCTTGTAACAAAACTTTGAACTGGAGCTAGGTTATCTATTTTTAGTTTTTTAGATTTCAATTTCATAATTCTAAATTAAGAGCACTCATTTATTTCCTGTGTCAGCTCCATTTATCTTTTAAAGTTTAGGGCTGACCCATGGATTTTGACTATCCAGGAGAGGGAAACTTGAGACCACAGTATTGAGAATAATTTAATTATGCCAACATTTATTTTATGCCACTAAATGCAACACATTCTCCTATCCACTCTGACCTCCTCCTCCTCCTCTCTACTTCTCTACATAACAACCTATTATTGGTGGCACATGTTGAGTGCCATGAGTCATAGTTATGTTATTAGGTTGCACCACTGCATCTCCTGGATAAGTAGAGCTAATGTAGGCTGTTGGCTCAAATGGCTTGATTACTTTTGTATCCTGTTACTTTTTCTTCTGCTAATTCCCAGTATGGGCCTTCATATTCTTACACATATGGTAAAAGAAGGGAGAGGGTGTGCTGCATCCTTCTAGGTTATTGAAGATATCAAAGAAAAATAGAATTTGGGGTGGAACAGCGCTACAGTACTGATCACAGAGGTGAAAGGAGCTGCACACCTGAGGGGAAGGGCAACCCTCAAACCCTTCAATAAATCTGGGAGCAGGAAACAACAAAAATACAGGGTGCGCTAGGTGGAATGGGAGGTAATATAAAGGACAAGTCTCTGAAAATACACAAGGTGGTCTTGGGTAGGTCTTCTTAGGTTCTTGATGAGGTCCTCAGTGGTTGATATGAAAAACAAAATTAGACAAAAAGAAAGACCAATAGTGCACAGCCGTTAAGGATAGTGTCATGGACAACACTGAAGAGAAAAATGCCAACTCACAATCAGTAGCTATGCCCAGCTCTAGGTAAAACAGCATACAGTGGTATTTGAAACTCCCCACATGTAGGATATAGCTGGACAATAGGTGGTTCTTCAATACTTTGTACAATGACTCAAATGTGTGTCAGCATATAAAAAACATAAAGGAAAAAAGCGGACCAATGGTACAATAATGTATGACACCTGCAGCTAAGGACAAACACTGAAGTCCTGAGAGTGCTAACTTACAATAATAAGAGCTATAACCAGCTCTAGGTAAAGCAGCATACAGTGGTATTTAAACTCCCCACATGTAGGATATCCTTCTGATGATGTATGGAGTGCAGGATTTATGAAAGACAAAAGCACAAAAGAGGGCCCATAGTGTTCTCAGTGAATAAAATAGTGCTAAAAGGTAAAATTAAAATGTACTTACAATAAATAGAGCAGCCACACTGCTCTATGAACCATGCCTGTTTCATAGAGCAGTGTGGCTGCTCTATTTATTGTAAGTACGTTTCATTTTTCCTTTATGTTTTTTATATGCTGACACACATTTGAGTCGTTGTACAAAGTATTGAAGAATCACCTATTGTCCAGCTATATCCTACATGTGGGGAGTTTCAAATACCACTGTATGCTGTTTTACCTAGAGCTGGGCATAGCTCTACTGATTGTGAGTTGGCATTTTTCTCTTCTGTGTTGTCCGTGACACTATCCTTAACGGCTGTGCGCTATTGGTCTTTCTTTTTGTCTAATTTTGTTTTTCATATCAACCACTGAGGACCTCATCAAGAACCTAAGAAGACCTACCCAAGACCACCTTGTGTATTTTCAGAGACTTGTCCTTTATATTACCTCCCATTCCACCTAGCGCACCCTGTATTTTTGTTGTTCCCTGCTCCCAGATTTATTGAAGATAGCAGCTAGGTGTTTGAAATTTGTATGCTTAACTAATTCTCAGATGTTTAACTTGTTTGCCTTTTTCAACATGAAATCCAATTCTTCTTGAGAGAACTGTCTTTTTAACAACAAAAAAAATTGATAATGGGAAGGAAAGCAAACAGTGAATAGTAGACGACCATTATAAAGTTATTAGAAAAGCATTAAAAAAGTGATAGTGAGACCAGTTGTGATAAAACTCCCCATAGAACAGTCATTTTGAGAAACTAGATCACACCTGATAATTCTAGTGCTAATTCTAGTACTACTTTACTCTTGCTCGACTGCATGACTTTTAGTATAAACTCTCACTTTGTACCAATATAAATTGTAAGCAGATGGGTAAAGCATTAAAAGGGTAACGATTGGTTCCATGCATATGTCCAAAACGTCTAATAATATTTTCTATGTTTTTTTTTTCAGTGTTATAAAAACTTTACATCTGGTTTAAATTCTGTATGATTTCAAATGATACATAAATATGTCTAACATATGAACCTGTTAGGTTATGTAGAAAACTGCAATGAAACAAAACTTAACACATTTTCTTGAGCAATATTTTAACAAAGTGATTGCATTAGGAATGTTGACGCGGATTGATGATTAAATGTGTTTTCGTTTCACCCAGGGGTTAGGCCACTAAGATAAGTATAACAGAATACAAGCAGATGTTCTCTGGGAGGTGATGTGCTTTTTGTATTTGTGTTTAAATATTGTGCTGCAAATCTTAAACTATGCTTGTTAACAAGCCAAGAGGATGCAGTTAAAATCTGTAGTTTATTGATTCAGCTGCTATGAAAGAATTCACTAAATATGTTTTGAGCATTTTGAATTTATAAATAGATATAAGAAGTATGTTGTATGTTGACGTTATTAACATAAATTTAGGATCCTTATTTTTATTGACAGAATGTAAAATAAAAATAAGGATCCTAAATGTATGTTATTAATGACAACATATAAATAGATATAAGAAATATGTTGTAAGTTCAAAATGCTCAAAAAATATTTAGTGAATTGTTAATTCACTAATTATTAAAAATAATTCAAACAAAATGTTTTAATAATTATTTAATACCATTAACATGGAATTGACAGTATAGGGGTAGTTATTGTGAGTAATGCTCATATTATTGCATGAGTATTCTATATAGGTTTTCAAAAAGATACATTGAATAATAGTCTTAATAGACAGAATAATACATTTCTTACTTGAAATGTGTTTTGCATTTTCAACATTTTTGAAAGAAAAAACAAACTTTTGTATTGAAAATCTCACAAACATTTTTGTCTATATACAAAATGTACCACTTGTTCAAGGTGGCAGTTTCTTCCTTCTCGTCCTGTGACAGCACTTCTTTTAAAAGTAAGGAAACAAAATCAGACAGCTTTTTTTTTTGCCTGAAGCGGAAACAATGTAAAATAAGGAAATGAATGTTCCTTGCAAAAACATTAGTCATGAAGGGTGTTCATAGTGCACATACATGATACTATCACCTTTTGTACCACTCCGATTTCCAAGAGTATGTATAATTAATTTCCATCAAGTCGAAATGAGAAGCATAGAATATAAGAGCAGAAGTTCTTTAAACTTAAATGTATTTGATTTATTGTAAAATGTATATATATTTTTTTCTCAGACTCCGCAAATAGAATTCAAAATGATAGATTTTAATGCAAATCTAGACCCTGAAATTTTACTTTGTTTTATAAGTTTGTATTCTGTGCAAAGATACTTATATGGTAATTCACTAAAGTGTGAATTGTCAGGAGTTAAAAATAGCAAAACAAAAAAAAGTTTCTCCAATTCTACTATTGGCTTAAAATTTTAAATTTACTTTGAATTCACTCTTAATTTTCAACTTAAGTGAATAACTCATACACACATCTTATTCTCCACAAGTACATCTTTCAATTTAAAAGATGGATAAATTAAGACACGCACACAGGGCCGGTGCAAAGATTCCGGCCGCCCTAGGCACAGATCCATTTTGCCGGCCCCTCATGAATACAACTACATTCTCTCAAGGGTTTTTTCACTAAACTCTCAATTAGGTGAATTGAAAATCAAATTGCAAAGTTTAGGCAAAAACAGCTGAACTGTGACTGTAGCGGAGTTGGAGAATTCTTCTAAATTCTTTTAGAATTCTTCTAAAATAACTATTTTGGCCTAATTTTGCCATTTGGTTTCCAATAAGGTCTGATCAGATGTCCATTTCCTTTACAGTGCTTATTCCTACTCTTAACAAGCTCTCTCATTAGCGTTTATCCCCATATTTATCCTGTTTCTTTTTCCAGAAGCTTGCCGTTTCTATGTTCATGATTTCGCTGCCTAATACATACATCTAAAATACATCTATACAATCACATATTATATATCCAGTACTCAAAATGTCAAGTCCTATTCTACTAGCCAGGTCTAAAAGCTACTCACCATTACAATCTGCAGGATCCATGGAACACTCACCAAGGGTGAATTTGGATTCTTCAGGGTTTATTTTTCATTTGCCAATGGCATCAACGAATCTCTATTTCTTTGTAGAAGTCTAAGAAAATTAATTATATTTAAAGTACATTTAATCATGTTAAGATTCATTCCGGCACTCTAATTTCCATCAGCAACCAAGACTATTTTGCAACAAGACCACATTCTGCAGGTAATAAAGGTACACCTTGATTAAAACTGAAACATTGATCATATGGTTGCAATAGCACATGTCAAGGGGCGGGATATATTAGTATATTAGGCAGCAAGTGAAAAGTCAGTTCTTGAATTTCATGAGTTGGAAACAGGAAAAATGGGCAAGTGAAAAGATCTGAGTGACTTTGACAAGGGCCAAACAGTGATGGATAGATGACTGGGTCAGAGCAGCTCCAAAACGCCAAATCTTGAGGTGTGTTCCTGGTATGCAGTGTTTAGTACCTACCTAAAGTGGTAAAAGGAAGGACAACTGGTCAATCAGCGGCAGTGGCATGGGTTCTTAAGGCTTATTAATGCATGTGGAGAGTGCAGGCTAGTCAACCTGGTCTGATCACACAGAAGAGCTGTACCCTGATTGGAGTGGGCTCTTTCAGCAGGGTAATGCACCCTGCCATGCTTCAAAAATAATTCTGGAATGATTTAAGGACCATGGCAAAGAGTTTAAGGTCTTGCCTTGGCCTCCAAATTCCCCAGATCTCAATCTGATTCAGCATCTGTGGGATGTGCTGGACATCTCAATCCAATTGAGAATCTGTGGGATGTGCCCCACGTCTCAATTTGCAGGATATCTTGTAGACCAATATTGCGGAGGATGAGAAGAAGCTGTTGTTGATCAACAGTGTCAAATGCCGCAGAAAGGTCAAGGAGAATTAGGATAGAGTAGTGACCATGAGATTTTGCAGCGAGTAGATCATTGGATACTTTGGTCAGTGCTGTTTTTACAGAGTGCTTAGCACAGAACCCAGACTGAAGCAGGTCTAGCAGAGAATTGGACTCAAGGAAGTCTGTCAATCTCGCATACACAACTCTTTCAAGGATTTTGGATGCAAAAGGCAGTAGCGAGATAGGACGATAGTTGGATGGGGAGTTTGGGTCAAGGTTGGGGTTCTTTAGAATTGGGGTTATAGTTGCATGTTTGAAGGGCGATGGAAATATGCCATAGGAGAGAGATTGAGAATTTTAGTGAGAGGTAGAGAAAGAGAAGAAGACATAGTACGGATGATTTATAATTTTCTGGCGCTTAATTTAAAATAATGATGGGTTTTAATTTATGTTAAAGTGAAATTATATGATAAGTTCACTGCAAGTAAAACATTTTTTTAATATAATATGTAACTATATTAATATGTATTATAAATATCATTGGTCACATGGTCACTTACACACAATGTCACTTACACACTCTAACACACACCTAATGAAGTATACACACACACACACACAATGTCACTTACACACTAACAGACATCTAATGAAGTAAACACACACACAATGTCACTTATACACTAACACACCTAATGAAGTATATACACACACAATGTCACTTACACACTAACACACACCTAATGAAGTATACACACAATGTCACTTACACACTCTTACTAACACACATACACACACTCCTACTGAAAGATACACACACAATGTCACCAGTTTACAGTCACACTTTATACACACAAACATACACAAAATAGTAAGACCCCTTAGTGTCCATGTGAGCCATACCTGAGCTAGTAGTATGGAGAGGGGAACTGTCCTCCAGCCTGCAGGTTGCTGCCCTTGTTTCTGCTTGGGGAGCAGGAGAGCCGTGCACTCAGAGCACAGCCTTCTTCCTGCTCCCTCCAGAGTGTTTCCGTTGTTTACAAGCAGGGGGCAACCCAGCTTCCCCTTCCTGTCTGCAGGATGCATCAGCTCGGGCACTGGGCTCACAGTGAGGGAGCCCACCACAGGGAATGGCTGGGCTCTCAGTGACATGGAGAGAGACCAGCAGATGAAGCAGCTGCGCTGGGGGGTGGCTAAAAAGCCACTTGCCCAGTGCTCCAGCCCCAGACACAACCCCAGGCAAATGCCTTATTCGCCTTATGGTAGCTCCATCCCAGCAAGCACAGTAGGGTAGAATCGTAGTGATGCAACCTGTGGAAATAATAAGAACTCTAGAAAATGCCTTAAATATTATCATTGCAGATTCATATTTGATAAGGAAACACTGTTATTTTATTACACAACTAATGTTAACCTGTCACATTTCTGAGTATGTGTCACTGTCAGTTCCTCACTATGTCACCCAAAGGATTGCTATTGAAGTGCTTACTGGGAGAATAGTACAATGAAGGGCAGTAGAAAAACACATTAATCTCAGCACCAATTCTTTTTTTTTTTACATTCTTTATTTTATTGAGGCACATGGTTTATACGGTACAGAATGAAGAATGGGAAATTAGCAAGAATTGTACAGTATAGGGATATCATAACATGGTTCAACATTTCCTGAAAATAACAGCCTCAGTTTTTAATTTTCATGTAGTGCCGATCATGAGTTAATAGGAACATGCATGTAATTAAGGTGAGAGAACAGGCTATACATTAGGTAGCTCTAGATAGTGAAGGAGCATGCTGCAGCAGAATAGCATTAGCGCGTGTGTCGTTTGTGATGCAGCACTCTTAGTCAGAACAAGAAACATAGCTAGTACACTATAAAGAGAGGAATAGGGTTACCTTAATAACAAAAAATAATAATCACTGGATTGCTTGTTTAAACATGTCAACGTAGTAAGTGGGTAACGCAAGCGTTGCCTGCTTATGGTGAGTGTCTCTGGGAGCTGCTTAGCCTATGCCAAGAGATGGGAGACTGCAGATACTTAATAGCCATAGTCCATTTAGCCCTGTGTTGGGATCCTTCCATTCATGGGTATCATTGCACTCCTGTGTTTTTCTGCCCAGGCTCCGGTACAGACCATTACCTGGTTCATGGCTTCTGGGTCCTTTCGGTTTTTGTGGCCGACCCATCTGAGCAGGAACCCCCGGTGGCGCGAAGTGCGTGTATAGGTGCGGTGCCAACCAGTGTGTCGAGCCGCAATTCTGCTGTGAAGTGGCTTGCGAGGCAATCGGTGTTGCTCCTGTCGCCGCCGGACCCGTGTCGCCCTCTTCTCCTTCAGGATTCTACGTGGAGTGCGATCCGGGTGCTTACCGTTGGCTGCGCTGCTGGTGGAACTGGGCGTGGGAGTGGAGGGTAAGGTGTGTGCTCGTGCTGATATCTTCTCCCAGAATCGTGCTAGTATGCAGTCCAAGGCTTGCGTGAGCGAGTCCACATGTGTCGGAGGAGGCTGAGGGAAGGCATCAGTCCCTGGCGTGGCGGCCATCTTGAGAGGCAGGCCAAGGCCCTTCGATTTGTTGGCAGTGTCGCTTTGTCTTTGCTTAAGCCCCCAGAGTGATCTGGTGGGGACTGGGATATCCCCCGCCGGTCCAGGGGGGGGGGAGTTCGGGGTTCCTATGTTCCATACTGCAATGAGCCTGGGCTGCTGCAGGCGGAGAGATCAGGTGTTTCTCCCGCCGCAGGCCCACAGGCCGCGTTTGTCTGGAGGCCGCAATAGTTGATTGGCTTACGTAAGGGGACCCGGGTTTTACTCCAAAGTCACCCAGTGTGCACCAAGTTTGAGTCCAGTACAGGTGCGTCTATAGATGGGGTTTTATCCCCCCTAAAGTTGCTTTAAGTGGTTGTTATGGCTGGAGCTCCACAGTTCTGCGACCATCCACTATGGCTACCAGTCCCCTCCCCCCTCAGCACCAATTCTGTGTAAAGAGCAACGCCATTTCCTTACGAAGCATTGAACTTGCACGCACTTGGACATCTGCAGATAATGTTAAATGAGTAAATGCTTACTCATACATTTTATACATAGTGCTATATGAACTCATTCACCTGTGATGATACTGTGGAGCCTAAATTCATTTGCATTAAAAGATCTGGCCAGGCATACTATCTAAATTTATAAAAATAATAAATTGGAATTCTTAATTGTACATATAATAAATTTACAGAGTGATAGTGATACAGAGTTAATCCAAAGATTTTGATCTAATATATAATAAAAACCAAGGTCAAATAAAAATCTCTAAACTTGTGCACTATTTATGCAATCTCTGACATACTAATAGTATTGATTTTTTAAAAAGGGACTAAAGTCTATTATATTCAAATAATTTTAAATCAAAATTGATTCACCTAAATACACTGCTCAAAAAAATAAAGGGAACACTTAAACAACACAATGTAACTCCAAGTCAAACACACTTCTGTGAAATCAAACTGTCCACTTAGGAAGCAACACTGAGTGACAATCAATTTCACATGCTGTTGTGCAAATGGGATAGACAACAGGTGGAAATTATAGGCAATTAGCAAGACACCCCCAATAAAGGAGTTGTTCTGCACAGACCACTTCTCAGTTCCAATGCTTCCTGGCTGATGTTTTGGTCACTTTTGAATGCTGGCGATGCTTTCACCCTAGTGGTAGCATGAGACGGAGTCTACAACCCACACAAGTGGCTCGGGTAGTGCAGCTCATCCAGGATGGCACATCAATGCGAACTGTGGCAAGAAGGTTTGCTGTGTCTGTCAATGTTGTGTCCAGAGCATGGAGGCGCTACCAGGAGACAGGCCAGTACATCAGGAGATGTGGAGGAGACCGTAGGAGGGCAACAACCCAGCAGCAGGACCGCTACCTCCGCCTTTGTGCAAGGAGAAACAGGAGGAGCACTGCCAGAGCCCTGCAAAATGACCTCCAGCAGGCCAAAAATGTGCATGTGTCTGCTCAAACGGTCAGAAACAGACTTCATGATGGTGGTATGAGGGCCCGATGTCCAATGCCCAACACCGTGCAGGATGTTTGGCCTTTGCCAGAGAACACCAAGATTGGCAAATTCGCCACTGGCGCAATGTGCTCTTCACAGATGAAAGAAACTGAGCACATGTGACAGACGTGACAGAATCCGGAGACGCTGTGGAGAACGTTCTGCTGCCTGCAACATCCTCCAGCATGACCGGTTTGGCAGTGGGTCAGTAATGGTGTGGGGTGGCATTTCTTTGGGGGGCCGCACAGCCCTCCATGTGCTCGCCAGAGGTTGCCTGACTGCCATTAGGTACCGAGATGATATCCTCAGACCCCTGGTGTGACCCCATATGCTGGTGCGGTTGGCCCTGGGTTCCTCCTAATGTGGCTGGAGTATGTCAGCAGTTCCTGCAAGATGAAGGCATTGATGCTATGGACTAGCCCGCCCGTTCCCCAGACCTGAATCCAATTGAGCACATCTGGGGCACCATGTCTGAGTCCATCCACCAACGTCACGTTGCACCACAGACTGTCCAGGAGTTGGCAGATGCTTTAGTCCAGGTCTGGCAGGAGATCCCTCCGGAGACCATCCGCCACCTCATCAGGAGCATGCACAGGCGTTGTAGGGAGGTCATATAGGCATGTGGAGGCCACACACACACTACTACCTCATTTTGACTTGTTTTAAGGACATTAAATCAAAGTTGGATCAGCCTGTAGTGTGTTTTTCCACTTTAATTTTGAGTGTGACTCCAAATCCAGACCTCCATGGGTTGAAAAATTTGATTTCCATTTTTAAATTTTTGTGTGATTTTGTTGTCAGCACATTCAACTATGTAAAGAACAAAGTATTTCAGAAGAATATTTAATTAATTCAGATCTAGGATGTGTTATTTTTGTGTTCCCTTTATTTTTTTGAGCAGTGTATTTTAAATTGTTTCACATAATATGTTCCTAATAATAACATAATAGAACATGCAAAACCAGATTCAAAATATATATCCATACACAGTCATTAAATATTAACTAGAAGAATATTCAAAGAGCAAAATATATATTTAACTCTTGGTATTATTTTTCTTATATAAATCACTGAGTTGTATCTTATACCTGTGTGTATCATGGAAACTATGCCTCTCACTATTACAATGTTCTCTATAAAATCACTGTCTGGAGGCACCATTTGTTAAAGAATTAAAAGGAGAGGTGCATATTCTTGTTAAGTGCCATCTATTAAAAGAGTGCATGAATCTTGACTATAGGCCATATGTATAAGGGTTATGCACATATTAATATTTCAACTGTAATCTCCAAGAAGCTTTGGACTGTTGATTCTCAATTATTTTAAGAAGTGTTTTTATGTAATATGATGCAATAGTTACTAAAGTTTCCTGGTCCATATCATCATCCTCAGCAAAAGCATTGGCATGTGACAAATTATCTCAATAAAGAAATTCAGCTTTTGCTAAAACCCTTAGGGACCAAACTTCATTTGCTTATGGTATTACACTTTTAATGATGCCATTTAGGTAATCTATGCTAAATATGGAAGTCAAATTGTGTTTTTTTCAAATTTTTTACATACACACATATAACAAGTTTTTTGTTTTTTTTATGTGTATTTCGTAAACCTGATGTGTGCTACTGCTGTACAATGATACACCCAATGTATGTCGTTGATATTATCCTGTGAAAGCATGTCGTCGATATAATCCTGTGAAACCACGCTGCCATATAATGACCATTTTAGTTTTTACATTTAGAATTTTGATAAATGGATTTGATGGGCCTATGTCTTATAGCTGTTTGATTGTTCAACTTACAAAGGCCTACCATTTCCACCAGTTTATGTCAAAGTTTGTAGAAAAAAATAGTTTTCTCCTTTTTAAGTGCATGTTGCATTTTTGCTAGGTGTTTTCTAAATCTTATGTGTGCCACTGTGATAAACCCATGTTATATTCAGCTACATCTTCTGAGCACAACAATACCCCCAATGTCTGTCATAGACACATACTTGTAAAGTTACAGTGTCATATAAGAGACCACACTATTTCCGCTTTTTTTAGGTGTGAATTTGCGAAGGCCTAACATTTATGAAAGTTGACACTCCAGGGTATCCCATAAGGTGTATGCTGTGCCTTTTCTTCACCAGTTTATGTTACATTTTTTATATGCACGTTACATTTTTGCTAGGTATTTTTTAATTTGTGCCGCTGTGATAAACCCCCTAAATTATCCTGAGCTACACCGAGCAACAGCATTCACCCTGCGATCACCACAGCTACTGTGATCTTTTAGTACATGACAGAATTTTTCCATCAGTAGTCCTCTTCATACAGACTGCCATAACAGAATATTTCCATCTGTGGTCCTTATGGGTTAAAGAGATACTCCAGTTCCTAAAGCACTTTATCTTGCTAAACCTTTTTATGTGTGAAGAGTGTGTCCTCTTTCTCATTTTGCTAAAAATAGAAATTGGCCCTTTTATAAATTAACCTCGTTACACCGCCTAGCTGTCAATCAAACCACAGGTCCTGTTACTTCCTGGTTTGGTTAGTACAGTGGAACTAAACTCAAAAGGCAGCAATTGCTCAGAGCACCTGCATTGCAAAGACTTTTCACTGACCTTTTCACTGACCTGCATTGGGAAGTCTGTGATTGGGAAGTCTGGACTGGGAAAGAAAGGGGGGCTTGAAAATGTTTCAGACAAGAAATCTGCTTGCTTCTGCAAACTGTTTTTAAATGTACCCTCAAATTATTAAATAAAGTGATATTTGTTTTGTATTTCGGCAGTGGAGTGTCCCTTTAAATATAACCAAGAAACTATTGTTATTATTACAGTATACAATGACTCAGACACACTGATATATTATAAATGTAATGTGTACGCTTTCATGAGGCTTAACAAGCAATAGTTGTTGATTACATAATTTAGGATGCACAACCAAATGGAATGCTGTTGTCCTTTACAGTATAAACATCTCGTTGGCAATTCCTCCATAATTGGATTCTTCCCAGCATCAAGTGTGACCTTTATTATTGGAATTACTGCTGGGATTTCATGCTGGCCCAATTTACTTTTCCTACTGCTTATACTTGAAAACGAGAGAAATCTCAATGTATCTTTCCTGGTAAAATATATATTTATTTATTTATTTATTTATTTTTTTTTGTTTCACTTTTTTACTGGACAAGAATCAAGTACAGTACCAAGCTTATTTCAAGTATTTTTACAATTTTCACATTGTTGAACAAACATTTCACAGACATATCTAGGTTTTGTGCTTCCCATAGTCAAGCTTCATGTATATACGTATAAAAATAGATTTTCACATCACCTAAATGAAATAAGTGGCTTACAATCTGCTACAGATTTAAAATGTGACCGTAAAAACACTGCTTTAAAAGGACGTCATTATGAAAAACCAGTGACTGTATCAGGCATATGGATGTAAAAAAAATGCATAACTACAACATGTCATAAGGCTGGCAGTAGGATAAATACTTCAGTTATATAAAACATTTTAAAATCAAGAAGAGGGATCCTAAAAAAGGCTAAGAGAACTGATAGGAAACTGCACCAAAAAGGCAGACGACATGTTATATTTACCAGTTACAGGAATAATATCCAATGGACACATTTGCTATCAGTTAAGACATGGGTCACAAGTTCTAGTGATCTGGGGATCAATGGTGGAGATTTATCAAAGTGTTCTGTTCCAAAATGTGGTTCAAAATGTAAAATGGGAGCAGTTACCAATGGAATGTGCTTGCTGATTTCCATGGTAACTGCCACGCATTTAGGACCTTAGACCACTTTCCAGGAGAGAACCCTTTGACAAATCTCCCCAAATGTATCCAATTCCCCACATTAATCTTTTTTTTTTCCCCATGAAAGACCGTTTTACATTTTTATCTTTTCAAGATTTTCTATTCCGGTTAGGAATATAGTTCATATAATAAAAAGCCCCAGTTTCTTTTAAAATGAAAAATGTACATTCAATTTTAGTCAAACACCGAGATATAGCTCAACACTAGTGAAGGCTAAACTTAACAACCTAGTTGTTTGCATTTCTTATAATGCTCTGCAATGCATTATGGGAAATGCAGTTGGCATACATCTTGGGTGCAAAGTTTAGAAATTGCTGCTCTACACAAGATTTAAACAAGTCATGATAACCTTTTATACAGTCTAAGCACATGATACAGATGATCCATTGTTTTGTTTTTGAGAGTCTCTAAACATTCGTTAAGGATATTACCCACAGAAGGTTAGGATTCTTGTTGGAGCATTAATAAACAAAAAAATAATAATGTTTGATAGTTTGATATTTCCAGAAATTTTTTTTTTTTACATCAAGTTAGTTCTTTTTTTTTTTTTTTTATAAATTCTTTATTTTGGAAGATTTTTCGTTTTATGGGGTGGGGGTACAGAAAAGAAAGTGGGGGGTTCAAGGTTTAAAATACACATTGCACATAACAAACGAGTATTTTTAACAGTATGCGAACAAAGCAAACCAATATATCATTTCGGTGTACATTTTTACCAACTTTGTGGATTTTGATAGGGTTTCAGGGGTACAGAATGGAAGCGGGGGGTAAGAGGTTGGTTAAGGAGAAGTATATGCTATACAGTGTGTTTACATATAGGCATTTCGTTGATTTATACATGTGGACAGTAGCTCTGCTTTGTTCGTTGTCGGCAATTTTGTCCCAGTGAGTATTCAAGTCTCTTGTAGTGTGACTTGTTCTAGTGGTCTGGGTAGCGTGTTTGAGACTGAGGGGTTCAGTTTATGTTATGGTTTCCTGGGGGTTTTATTGTGCCCCTCGTGTTTGCTTATAGAGGTGGTCGGGTCGGTTCGTTGGGGTTCGGGCTCCCCTCGTGTGAGGGGGGGGTCTGGGTGGGTGATTATTCGTGTCGTTCTGGTCTATGTCAGATGTTCTTCGTGCTTTGAGTAGTTCGTTGGCTGTCGTAGGACGTCGGTCTGAGTGCAGGTCGGGTGACTTTTTGGTGTTGTATGTAGTGTGGTGTAGGGTGCGAATCTCTAGTGTGCCGGTGTTCAGTTGAGCATTGGTAGGTGTTCGTGTGTGCCCTAGGTGTCCAATGTGGAGCTGTCTCCTAGTTATGTGGGACCTTTATCCTTGAGTTGGCAATTGGTTTCGGTCCGCGTAGCGGCTTGGACTGTGAGGGAGTGTGGGGAGGGTATGGGGGGGTGTGTGGATGGTCTTCAGGTTCGGGGGGGGGATGGGAGGGCTAGGGTTATGGTCTTAGGGTGTGTGTGGTTATTGGGTTTGTGAGGTGTTGTGTTATGTTAGTGTTGGTTGTTGGCTAGGTCGTTAATGGGAATGCATAGAACCATGGGTCCCAAATTTTTTTGAAATTTTTAGTTGTGTCGTGGATCAGTGCGGACAATTCGTCCATTTTAATTGTGTCTTTTATTTTTCTCTTCACTGTGTCCAGTGTGGGTGTGTCTGGGCTACCCCATTTTTCGGCGATGGCTCTTCTGGTGGCGAGCGCGATTTTGGCTATCAGTTTGTTGTGGGACCTTGGTGTGTTGGCCATGGGTTTGGATAGGAGCCATATCCATGGGTCATGTGGGATGTCTGTGTGGAGGATCTGTGAGACCATTATTTCTATTTGGTTCCATACTTGTGTGGTATGGACACAATCCCACCACATGTGTATGTAAGTGCCTCTGTGTCCGCAGCCTTTCCAGCATAGGTCAGTGTTTGACCTGCCCATCTGTTTAAGTTTTAAAGGGGTGACGTACCATCTCAGTAACGTCTTGTACGCTTGTTCCTTGTGGTTTACACATATGGATATGGAGGCTGTGGCTTCCCATATGTTTGCCCAGTCTGATGGGTCCTCGGCCTGCCCTATATCCCTCTCCCAAGCCGACACGTATGTGAGTGCGCCGTCCTTAACGTTTTGGATTATGTGGGTGTATAGCTGGGAGATTTGTCCTTTGTGCGTTGGGTTTTGTAGGCAGTGTTTCTCAAAGGGCGTGAGTGGTTTTGTGCCGGCCTGTGTAATTGTTGGTGTTTCTAGGAAGCTTCTGAGTTGTAGGTGGCGGAACATGTCGAAGGTGCGGAATGGTATGGTTTGTGGAAGTTCTGCGAATGGTATCGGTTTTCGGTTTCTGTAGAAGTGGTGTAGTCGTGTGAGGTCGTTTTCTTCGAAGCGGGCGAAGTCTTTCGGTGTCATGCCGGGTGGGAAGTGTGTGTTGCGAAGTATCGGCGTCAGTGGTGAGGGTTGTGAAGTCAAGCCGCTTTTTGGGGTTACTTTGTCCCATATTTTGATTGTGTTGAGGATTGCAGGTGATGTTTGGGGCAGGTGGGGCCTGGCTGTTCTGGGGAGCCAAATATACAGTGAGGGGAAGTCTCTACCAAAGATATCGTGCTCTAAGTCTACCCATCGCTTGGTACCGCTGGGGACGTGCCAGTGTTGTGCTTGTGTTAGCTGGGCTGCCTGATAATAATGGATGAGATGTGGGAGGCCTAGACCCCCTGCTTTGTTGGGGACGTATAAGGTCTGTCTTTTAATCCTGGTACGTCTGTTGGCCCAGATGAATTTATCGATGGTGGTTTGTAGTTGTTTAAAATCTGCGTGATTGATCGGGATTGGTAGAGTTTGGAATAAGTATAAAAGTCTTGGTAGGACGTTCATCTTAATCGATGTTAGCCTGCCCAGCCATGATATCGGCATGTTTTGCCATTTGTCTATGTCTTGTTTGATTTTTTGGATCGTGGGGGTGTAGTTTAGTTCATAGCAGCGGGAGAGGTCCGTTGGTATAGCAATACCTAGGTATTTGATATATGTGGGTGTGAAGTCAAAGGGGTAAGTCAGGCGTAAGGCTGTTTTAGTGGGGGTGTCTATATGGATGGCCAGGACCTCGGTCTTGTCGATGTTTAGTTTGTATCCAGATACTTTAGCGTAGGTCTCTAGGGCTTGAAGAAGTGGTGGGAGGGACGTTGTTGGTTCTGTTATTGTAATGAGTAGGTCATCTGCATATGCAGCTGTTTTATATTCCTCCTCGCGGATTTTCAGTCCTTGTATGCTTTCGTCTGATCTGAGTGATTGTAGGAGTGGTTCTAGGGAGAGCGCGAAGAGGAGTGGGGATAGGGGGCATCCCTGACGTGTGCCGTTATATATTGTGAAGGAAGGGGGGTGTGTCAATGGTAGTAGGAGATGGGCTTGCGGGGTGGCGTATAATACTTGTAGAGCGGTTATGAATGTTTGTGGGAATCCGAATTTGAGTAGGGTAGCGAATAGGAAGGGCCATAACAGTCTGTCAAAGGCTTTTTCTGCGTCAAGTGATAGAAAGAGGGTCGGTATGTGTCTAGTCTGTGCCGTCCATATGAGGTCGTACGTCCGTCTCGTATTGTCGCTGGCCTGTCGTGCCGGTATGAAGCCTACTTGGTCTGGATGTATTAGTTTGGGTATGAGGGGGTTTAGTCGGTCGGCGAGAATTTTGGTAAACAGTTTTATGTCAACGTTGAGGAGGGAGATCGGTCGGTAGTGTCCTGGTTCTAAGTGAGATTTGTTGGGTTTTGGGAGGAGGCAGATGTTGGCTTGTAGCATGTCTTTTGGTAGGGGGTCGCCGTTTAATATAGCATTGTACAGGTTGCATAGGTGTGGGATCAGGGTGGGGGCGTACGTTTTGTAGTAGAGCCCGGTGAATCCGTCCGGGCCCGGGCTCTTGTTGGGTTTCAGGGCTTTTATGGCTCTTGCAATTTTAACTGTTGATATGGGGTTGGCCAGCGATTGTGCTGTTTCTCCATTAAGGGTGGGTAATGTTACGTGGTTGAGGTAGCGTTCTGTGAGTGTTTCGATAGGTGTTGGGTTGTGGCGTGCTGCCGGTGAGTGGTCGTATAGAGCCTCGTAGTATTTTTGGAAGACGCTGGCGATCTCGTTTGGGGCCTCTGTGACTGACCCGTCCGGGGTGCGTATCTTGTGTATCTGTTTGTTTTCGGTTCTCTGTTTGAGTTTTCGTGCGAGTAGGGTGTCGGCTTTGTTGGCTTTATCGTAAAAGAGTTGCTTTGACCATAGCAGGGCTTTTGTGGAGTCTTTTGCCATATGTGTTTTGATGTCTTTTTGGCATTTTTTTATTTGTTCGGTTAGCTCCTGCGTTGGGTCGATTTTGTGTTTTGCTTCGAGGGTTCTGAGGGTTTTGAGTGCGCTTTCTAGATGTGCAATCTGTTGTTTTTTGTGGATAGTCGCCTGGTTTATTAGGACTCCCCTGATTACTGCCTTGTGGGCTGCCCAAAGTGTCCCTTCCGAGGTGTCTGCGTCTGTGTTTAGTTGAAAATATTCTGCGAGGGCTCTGTCTACTTCTTGTCTGATTCGTGGGTTGTGTAGCAGGTGGGGATTTAGTCTCCAAGACCATGGTCTGACTGTGCATGGCAGGCTGATTGTGAGCGTTATTTCTGCGTGGTCAGACCATGTAATGGGGCCTATGGATGTGGTGTGGACTTGCGGTGCTAGTGCTGGGGAGATGAGGAAGAGATCGATACGGGAGTATGAGTGGTGTGGGTGTGAAAAGAAGGTGTAGTCCAGGGATGTTGGGTGTTGCGATCTCCAGGCGTCTAGTAGGTGGGTGCGTGAGATGAAGGAAGAGAGCAGTTTGTCGGCTTTGGCCGTTGGTTGTTTGTGTTGAATGTGCGTGCGCGTGCGGTGTCTGTCTACTGAGGGTGATGGGGTGGCGTTGAAGTCCCCTCCAAGTATGGAGTGGTGGGAAGGAAAAAGGGCTAAGTGCGCTTGTAACGTTTGCCAGAATGTGCTAGAGGGTACGTTTGGGGCATATACGGAGGTGAAGGCGTACGAGTGTGTGCCTATTTTGCCTGTGACTGTGAGGTATCGGCCTTGTGGGTCTGCTATTGTGCGTTGGATGGCGAGTGGGCACGATTTTCGTATGACGATAGCTACTCCGTTATGTTTGTTGTGAGGGGAGCTGGCGAAATGATTGATTCGGTAATGTCGGCTTAGGAGAGGGAACTGTTTGGCTTCGGTGTAGTGCGTCTCCTGGAGGAGGAGGACGTCCGCCTTAGATCTGTTTGCCCATCTCATAAGTTGGTGTCGTTGGGCCGGGTTGTTTAGCCCTTTGCAATTTATAGATAGGCAGGTCAGTGTGGCTGGCATGCTGGGAGTTGCTGCGTTGTGTTTGTTGTGTGTTTTGTCTGGTTTCAGTTGTTTGTGTTATGTGTGCGTGCGTGGTCCTTGGTAAACTGGGGGGGGCGAGAGTTCGGGGGGGGAATTGGTGAGGGGTGGCGGTTTGGGGGGGGGGGGGTGTGTGGGTGTCGGGTGTCCCGGGTGGGACTGAGACTAGGGGGTTTGTTGGATCCTGGTCTTACTATCGGGTTGCCAGGCGTCGTGTGGGCGGTTGGGTTTGTGCGGGTGGGTAATTGTTGGTTGTGTGCTATGGAGGGTTCGGGTGTGCTTGTAGTGACTCAGTGGTCGGGTGGTTCTGGTGGTGTACGGTTGGTTGGGGTTTTGAGGTAGGAGGTGGGTCGGTGCTTCGCCTCTCCCTCTCTGTCCCCGGGTTTTTTGTGTTGGCTCCGGTGGTGCATCTCGAGTAAGGTGGTTTAAGTGGGGGTGTCTAGTGTTCCAGTGTTTTGTCTTGTTTTGCGTGAGCGTGGGTATGTTGGGGGTTCAGCTGTTCGGTGGGTGTGTTATTGAATTGTGGGTGGCTGATGTTCGTCTAGTGGGTAGTGAGGCTGTGAGGGTGTTTTTCGTGTTTATGGTGTGTGCTGTTCTGTCCCCAGTTGGGTGTAAGTGTGGTTCCTTGGTTGCGTGTGCTTATCGCGGTGTCTTGGGGAGGTGGTGTAGGGGTTGATGTTTGTTTGGTGATATGGTGGTTGTAGTGCATGGATCTGAATGCTTGCGGGTTCCAGTGGGTGCAAGGTATGTAATTGTTTGCTTATCATTGAGTGGGCAGTCTTGGTTGCTCTGGTAAGGCTTGCGGTCTCATCTCAACGGTTCGGGAGTTTGGTGTGGTTTTGCTGAGGGACAGGGGTGCGTGTGGGGGCGGGGTGTACAGTCTTGGTTGCATGTCTCTAATTGTCTGTTAGTCAGGATGTATTGTCCCTATGGGGTTGGTGGGATGCTTGTTGATTTCAGGGGGTTAGATGTGTAAGCATAGGCGGAGCGGTGTCATGTTGTCTGAGGGGTAATAGGTGGTGTGTCATTCGGTGGGGTGCTGTATATAGTTAACTGGTATTGCCCCCATGTGCAGAGTAACTCAAAACAGTTCTGTATATATGGTACATAATATAAACAGTAGATTATGCTGTACTTTTGTGAACATAAATATATACATAAGAATTGCTTCAGGGTGAGACAAATTTTACAAAACAGACATAACGTTTTTTGGAGTAGCCTCCTCGTGTGGGAGCCTGCGATTCCCCTTAGGTGCTCTGTGATCGTGTCAGATCGGTTCGATCCGGTTAGGAGGCCTTGCAAATTCTGTGGGCCTCTATCGTATGTACTTTCCCCCCCCATACCCCCCCCAGAACCCGCTTATTGCTAGAGGGCGATAAAGAGGGAGAAGGGTGGCAGGGGCTGAGGGAGAGGAGCTGGCCATTGACTCCGGTTTGTGGTCTTGGTGTGCCTCGATTCTTAGTGTACCGGGTTGGGTTGCGTATGGGTCGGTCTGCTAGAGTTGGTCTTTAGGGGACCGGGGGGGCCCTCAGCCCTCTGCTTTAAGTGCTGGAAGTGGGGAGGAGTGACCGTCCGGTGGCACCGGTGTGTGGCCTTAACGTGCTTCGTTATTCGAGGTGCTGGGTCGGGTTGCGCAGGGGTTGGGTTGCTGAAATTGGGCTTAAGGAGACCGGGGAAGTCTTTTACTTAGCCTCGCGGCCTGTTATGACCCGGGGCGAGTGGTTAGTGCGGTTGGGAGGCCTCCTCTCTTCCCGGTCAGGGTTTGGGGTTTGTGGGATTTATACTTTGCCCCCTGCGCTTGTGAGTTTTACTGTACGTTTGGGTCTGGCAGGTCTGGGCCTTGTGGGGAGCGGGTATAGAGCCCTAAGGTGCCAAGGTCTGGCGGTTAACTACAACATTTGTGATAAACCATAATAACAATCAAAAACATGAACTGGGATGTAACCTGTCGTAGAATATACTACCAGAGGTACAGTGTCCTTGGACCGTGTTCGCGGAGTGGGTCTGTCCGCCTTGATTGGGTCTGCCAGGGTAGTACTGGCGGCTGCTTGTGGAGTCGTTCAAGTGTCCGTTTGGGTAGAGTCCTGTGAGGCCGGTGTCGGATTGCGCCTTGCTTGCATGCGGTTCGCGGTAGTGCGGGGTCTGTCTTTACGGCTGTTATCTCCAGGGATAGGGCGGATGGGGTCCGTTGGGGGATATCGCAGGGGGATTCCCAGATGTGCTGCGAAGTCTTGCATGTCCGTGACCTGATGGAGGGTGAAGGTTTGTTCTCCTTTCTTTACGGTCAGTCTAAAGGGGTGCCCCCACATGTAGCGCCATCCAGTTTCTAGTAGTGCGGTGGTGAGGGGTTTCAGTTCTCGGCGTTTCCGCAATGTGGATGGTGCCAAGTCTTGATAAAAGTGTAGCTGTTGACCTTGGTATAGAGGTGGGTGACTTCTGGCCGCATTCATGAGTTTTTCTTTTATCGGGAAGTGTAGGAGCTTCACGATTATATCTCTGGGGATGTTTGTGTTGAACATCGGTGGCCTTAGCGCCCGGTGTGCCCGCTCAATGTAGATGTCCTGCTCTGGGGTGTCCGGTAATAGGGAGTGAAATACTGCAGTAACGGTCGGCAGTATTGCGTCTGGTAAGACTGTTTCTGGTAGGCCCCGTATGCGGATATTTTGCCTGCGGGATCTGTTGTTTAAATCTTCCAGGCCATCTTCCAGAAAGTGTACCCTGTCCGTCAGGTTTTCAATTGTTTTGCCTTGGGAGGCAGTTTGCGTCTGGGTCTCTTTTATGAGACGTTCCGTGGCGCCCGTGCGGGAGGCCAGAGCCTCCATGTCTGCTTTGAGGCCTGATATTTGCTTTTCAAGCGCCGCGGTAGTGTAGGCCTTGATGTCGGCCGATGTTTCTCGGAGCATTTTCCGGAGATCATCTTTGGTGAGTGGAGATGTATCTGAGGTTTCTCGGCCGCTCTCGTCGGAGTCTGAGCCCGTGTCAGCCTGGCTCTGGGCCCAAGATGGCGGTTTGTCTTCTTTGGCGCGGAACATTGTGGCCACTGACGGCGTGGATTCTTTTCTTTTTTTAGTTCCCCCCATCTGGTTGTGTAGTGGTGGGGTTGCTGTGTGACTTCAGTCAGTTTTGGGGGTGAGATGCACCTTCGTGGAGGCTGATGGATGCTGATTGTATGCCCGGGGTAGGAGAGCTAGGGGAGCACACGTCTTACTCCATTGAAGGTTAGGCTCCGCCTCCCCTGGTAAAATATTTTATAAATAAATAAATAAATATACCAAAGAGATAAGTTCGGCACTCTACCAGTATATAGCCAAAAAAGACCATATATACATATATGTACAAAAATGTGATTCTTTGTTAAATCAATTTGTATATCCCCCACCCCCCAGAATCCTTTGCAGTAGTAACATCATTGCATATTTGTGATTTCTATGGGAAAAGCCTTATGGCTTGACTGGTGTGCAGAGATTTGTTTAACATTGTATTGACTATATATATATATATATATACAGTACTGCATAAATGAGATTGTTATTTATGTTTCTTGTTCTTTCTATTTTTCTTCCGATTCTGCTTTCTTTCACAAATCCTATTAGAAAACATACAAAATGTTTGTAGTTATATTGTTATATTGTTACAAGTTGCTATGAAATGTATATTTTAGTGATTATTTAAATTAGTATAGTGAAACCATGAAACATCTAGGCATTTAGTATAAGAGGTATAAAAAAGGAATCATTTCCAAAATATGAAATACTACCTAAAATTTTATGCAGTATGTACATATTAATCAGTGGCATTAAAAAGTAAGAACATATATGGCTACTTTTTCAACCGTGTCATTAAAAAACTATCATAAGCTGTTGTCATTGAGAGCCACTACTTTTTTTTAATCAGCTACAATTACTAACTGGTTTCCAACCGTATTGCTATATTTCCACCTCTGATTGACAATAATGTCTGTTTGCAATAGATATTGGTAACTTGCAGATTAGCCACTTGCTGGTAAAAGCACAGAAACACATGCTGTGTAAGCTGTAACCATAGCAACCATACCTTGCTGGTAAAAAAAAAGCCCACCCGGAGCATGCGTATTCACGCTGTGATTGGAATTAGCAGAAAATAATAGCAGTGTATTCAATATAGTAAACTATGATTTTGTGTATACTTGATACATATTTATGTTACTTTTGAGATGAATGTCTGCTTTGCGCTTTGTTCATTTAAACACATTAATTATATAATAACTTTATGTTTTATCGTGTCTCTAAATTTTCTTTCATTTTACTGCTTTTTAATATGGTTTAATATGCTTTGATATTAGCTTTAGGGTCTCAATGTTATGCCATATAACTAATAGATTAGAAAATGTTTGTTGATTAGATGAATGGCCAAAGTCCGTGTGTATGTAAAACCATGACTAGGCAATCATATGTTTGGATTCTTTGGGATTTGCTGTTTTGGCAAAAAAGGGGACGCAATAGAGAGAAAACTGACTTTTTTTTTTTCAGGGATTGCAGATAAACCGTTTAGTTTGCCATAATAGAAAAAAAAAGGTCAGCCCAGTGATGTGGACTGCATCTCCTGTCCAAAGAAGGGGTGGGGAAAATATGAATAATAGTTAGGGGACAGCCACTAAATGTTCATTTTATTCATTTTAGTCAAAGATCAAGTGTAGATCAGAAAAACAAGGAGGAACAATCAAAACAATTATATTTCCAAGCAGGATTTGTCTAGGCACTTTGACTTTAGCTATTGAGGGAGAAAGACCAGTACTCAATTATTTCCTGGTTTTACCTATGATGTATCTGTGTAAGAGTGGGTAAAAGCCAGTTTAACTTACAGGAAGTGGGAGATAGCCTGTGTCATTGATCCTAGTGTGAGACTGGTTAGGTTATTTCTGTACCTAACTACTTCTAGTTTAATTTACAAATTTGATTTGGAGATAGATAGCCTGGGCTATTGAAGCCTGGGCTACTGCTAGTGCAACTAACGCAAGCTTTGATTTGGAGATAGATATATCCTTTCATAAAAATAGTTTCATTGATCCTAGTGTGAGACTGGTTGTTAATGTTACTGCTGTGCCTAGCCACTGCCACTTACACCACGTTTGATTTAAGGAATTCATTGTGTATGTTGTTAGGCAAAAAAAATATACAAAATACAAAATAATTAAAAAAATATCTTGCCTAGCTACTGCCAGTGCCACCTTTATTTTAGTGACTATGTTGTTGCCTATGCCTAGACACTAACAATGGAACAGTGCAACTTACACCAACTTTGATTCCCTGATTTTTTCAGCTGTTTCTAGATATATTTTTTTGTTTGAATTTGTGCTGTGCAATTGTGTGAGCACTGTATAGTGCACTGTGTGCTGTGTGCTGTGTGCAGTGTGGTGTTTCTTCAAGTCAAACAAATGAACACTTGAGAAGTAAATTCACCAAATACCAGCCCATTTTTCAACATATACATCTATTTTTGCTTAAGTTGTGTTAGTTTACACAATACACATATGATTTCCCAATTTTTTGCAATAATAAAACCAAACCTACCATCATCAATTTATGTCTTAATACAAAGGATAATTTGAGGGAAGGTAGTGTCAAGAGCCTCTCAGATTATTAACTCCCTTTTAACAAACATTAGGTCTACCTACACCTCCTTGGCCGTGAGAACCGCTGATGTATTGCTGACACCTCCTAGTCCATGAATGCTGCTGACACCTCTTGGACTATGAGTACTGCTGATACCTCCTTGGCCATGAGGACTGCTGATAACTCAGCCATGAGTACTGCTGGCACCTCTGCCACCATCACCAGAAATAACACCACTGTAAACAGTATTCTCCCTCAGGATAATGTGACTAGCAAGTATGTTATGTCTGAACCATCACCATTGAGGCATTTTTTTCTTAACCTAATACTGTACTAATTGGTGACTTAAAGTCTAAAGTAGAAGAAGAACATTCACTGGGGCTACAGACTGGATGTGTGGAAAAACTTTGTTCTTCAATAGGCTGTCAATTGCCCAATTGACTTTAAATTTTTGAATGCAATTATGAAAAGTTGACAAGTCAGAATTGGCATAGCATAATGGCTGATACTGCCTAGCCATTTGGTGCCATGCACAAATCTAATAGCTAACGTGTATTTTTTTTACAGGGTGTATAGTGAGTTAGATGTTGTGAAATTCTTTGCACAAGGCAAGAGGTTGGAGATAATGTTTGAGATTTAGTGGCATCTGTTAAACACTAACAGTGTTGCAAACCAGTCAGAAACCAGTTGCTAAGTATTGGTTAGCAGTTCCCGCAGCAATAATGGGGGCATTACTTGCTGTATAATGGCAGGCTTTAAGAAGTTACTTTTTAAAGCCTGCCATTATATAGCAAGTAATGACTACAACATTTTCCCAGTAGTGACAGATGTGTCATCTTTCACTACTGGGGAAATTTTGTAGTCTGTGAACAGTAACTACTTGCTAAATATAGTTACAGGGACTGTAGAGGCTGGTCAATAAAAAAAATAAAAAATGGTGACAAAAAGTTGGAAACTAGCCCATAAATTTAGATAACATGATATTTCTACCATACACCCAGAATAGCACACATTAATATGTTAATTAGCTCACAGTTGGTCAATTTAGAGTAGATATTACATTTGTGTAGTATACCCTGGCTTAGTCTGATACTTTAGGCACAGCATTTGTACCAAAACACTGGCTAATCAATCAATCAATAATTCTGTCTTAAAAAAACACATATGTTTATTCTTTTTGGTTCTCACTAGTGTGAAATTGTATTATTTGGGGTTCACAGGCTGAAAACTGAATAGTAGAAAACTGAAAAACAAATTACAGAATTCTGGTAAAAATAGCCAAGCTAAAATGGCTATTTTATTTTTTTCTAGGTCAATATTTTTTTCCTACATTTTTAATTTAAAGTTTTACTATAATTCAGGATTAAGTGACAAATCACCTCAGTGAATAATCCGCTTTTAGTGAATAGCCCTAACACTATCTAGTCATAGTAAGGGATAATGACACAGGGCATATTTAAGCATGAAAGGGAGAAAAAGGACTGTTATTTTATTTTAATTGCATTTCATATCACAGTTTTTAGTGTGACCTGAACTTTCAGATAATCAAGATACACAAAACATTTAAAGCAGTGTTAGTTTCATTAAACTGCCACTAAAATGTATTTTCACCATTGATCTGATACCGGAGAAACTGACGGAAGCCAAGCACAGAGAGATGGACACAGGTTTCTTCAGGAAGGAAGAGATTCTTTATTGGATCACCGATCGGGACTCAGAGGGACTAGCGTCACCAAAATACAGCAAAATCTGAGCCCCGGACAATAGTGCAGGCTCCTTATATAGGCATATAACTCCTCCCATATTAAGCTCCACCCGCACATTCCCTTGACCAATCAACACAAATAAGAATTAACTTCCTGTTTGACCGCATGGCTTGTCCAGCACAATGGAGGAGGGGGAATACTATATCCTGTATTCTTGCACATGCTCCGTACACTACTGATCGTATCTTGCCTCGTGCAACCAACTGATCGATACGTCAGCATATGCACGTACACATGCCACGTGGTAATCTCGGCCTACTAAATTTATTTTTACCGAGATTCCACCACATTCCCCCCTTTGATGCCTCTTGATATTTTACAATTACTTGAGGCATCACGTAACCTTAGTTTTGCTTACACCGCAAGTTACCTTGAACCAGACCAGACTTATCTTATGATGTGAATCTTCAACATTCATCTTCTTGCATTGGTTCTCCCTGATCTAGAGCCCTATATTTATATATCGCCATTATCTGTGCAGCAGCCTTCCTCTCTGCTATACTTCCTATCAGGCTTTGCACAGACCTAACTACTAAGGGTATAAGACACGGTAGGAGTAGACACAACAGTAAAATCAATAGGACTCCACCTACCACTGCCTTAAGCCCTCCGAACCATTCATACCAGCTACCAAACCAACTACTTGGATTATACCCTTTCCATACCTGAGTAGGCACATGCGCTAGTTTAACCATATGGCTAGTAAGCTCAGCTATTGCTTGCCCTTCGTCATCTATTTGAAGACAGCAATTGCTTAGATTAAACTTCCCACATACACCTCCCTCTACTGCCAAAAGGTAATCCAAGGCTAATCTATTCTGGTATACTGCTGTCCTCATCCTGGTATTATGTTTCACTAGGAGATTGAGCGCTTGTGATGTTTCATTGGTGATAATCTCAACCACCGCCTGTAACCTTATAATGCGGTTGAGCATATAAATAGGGGTTCTATAACCAAAGGTACCATCTTCTGCCCACGTGGCTGGCCCATAATAATCTATGATACGCTGGGGAGGCCATTCATTATCTTCCCAGGTACCTATCTCTAGGGGTCCCCTTTTCTTCCTATGATTCACATCATACACTTTAACACCTAAAGTCTCACCTGTTTCAATCGGTAACAAGAAGAAGGATGGTTTGAGCATACCCAACACACATGCCCCTTCCCAGTCCTGTGGCAGCTCCGAATAGGCTTTCTTACCACAGATCCAGTACAAATTTGCTGGGGCTCTCCAGGTAGATATGATGGATAGATCAAACCACACGTCCTTTAAATTGGCGTATCTAGCAAACGGGTTAGATGGTTCTGAGACATTTGAAGCCGACCACCAAGTTGTATTCTTTGTATCATCATCATAAGCTTTTTGCCCTAGACAAGTTAATTCTCCTACAGAAGTATTATACATTATTCCTTTCCTTGCTATGCAAACATAACCTATGATGGAGGTCTTTAATCTCCACTCAGATTTACCTCTAACACTCAAATGATAATCGGCTTGTGTAGATATTAGTTGGTCAACTGCCTCAGAACCGGACATTACCTCCTTTGCTTCCCAAGGCCATTGGTCTCCCATGTTAGTACCTCCACACACATAGCAGTTGGTAACATTAAGACTACCGGCAATACTTTCAGCTAGATCAATGAACAGGTTCTTAGCGCTATGGGGGATCTTATTATCTATACTCATCTCTTCATAAAAGGAATGGTATACTTGATGAGTCTGGGAGGATACCGTATCAGTCTCTATTCCTATAAACAATAATGTCCCAGGATCTAAACCCGTCCCGTATATCTGAAACCCAAATAAATTTCCATACTTATCTAGGAACTTGTCGGGGTTATTAATAAGTATATGGACTGGGTTGCATTCCATAGACTTACAATATGGGCTAGTCGGCAACTTAGTCACTATCATGTCTTTATCTACTGTCTGTCCCCAAGTCGCCCACCCCACACAAGACCAATATGGGCAAAAGTTATAGTCTTTATTTGGGCATCTAGGACTCACATATTTATTTTTACTACTGGGACAAATATATTTATCGTTAGACCCATACGTCCTCTCCCATCTAAGATCCCCACATACATTCCACGGTTTTCTACCACTTGATATCGCTTTACACGCATCAAATAGCAGAACACCCGAAGAATGTACGGATTCTAACACCGTCTTATTAATTAGGGTCCCCTGAGGATCTCCATTCCTGAGAGTCAACCAAATTGTACGAGGTTGATACTCCGGACTGAAGCACTTAGGTTCTCCTATTCCTAAATGGCACACACTATAGTCTATATTTAAGTATCTACATCTCGATACCTCTCCTTTACACTCGTATTGTGAATGCCAAATTAGGGTTTGGGAAATATGGTTACCTGTTCTCGTAGTCTTAATGCATACCTCACAGCTAGGAGTGTCGGTACCTCTACCTTCCTGAATATAAAAACACATGTAAATAAACACAATCAAGAGCACATCTTTCGCCGTCATCCTCAGTCTTCGTCCGTGCGATGGAACCTCAGCTTCCAGGATGTGAGGGCTGCAGGGAATGAAGTTCTGCTCGTCTTCACAGGTGTCCCTTCGGGACTTTCCTGGCTTATACACTATGTGATGGTAAGAGGACAGGCTTTATTATGGCCTTCTCACTTACACCTGTAACAATAAAATTTGTAATCCACAATAATTCCTCGTTACTCCGACTGAGTAGTGCGTTTCAACCGGATCTTGCAGGGATTCTCTGGATCTGCTGTAACTTGCCAAGAATCGACTGCTGCTGGTTTAACCCTGGAGTGATGTATCCACGGAGTCACTTCTGCTACTTTTATCGCTGTAGGGGTAGACAAAAGAACAACATAAGGACCTCTCCACTTGGGCCCTGACGGTACATTATTCCACTCTTTAATCCACACTTGGTCTCCTGGATGATAACTATGAACAGGGGGATAAATATTCACAGGTAATCTATCTTGTACCCATTTCTGTACCTCCTCCATAGTCTTACCCAACTCTACAACCTGCTGCCGGGTAATTCCTTCTCCCAACTGACTCAAATCCCCCCTTAAGTTACCAAGTACGGGAGGTGGTCGCCCATACATAATTTCAAAAGGAGAGAGACCCATCCTTCTGGTAGGGGTACTGCGGATTCGCAATAGAGCTATAGGTAAGAGAACGTTCCACTTAAGTTGGGTTTCCTGACACATTTTAGCCAACTGGTTCTTAATAGTTCTATTCATTCTCTCTACCTTACCAGAACTCTGGGGTCTATATGCAGTATGAAGCCTCCACTTTATACCAAGCATATGAGTCAGTTGTTGTAGGCACTGGTGAACAAAAGCTGGACCATTGTCCGATCCTATAGAACAGGGTAGTCCATATCGGGGTATTATTTCTCGTAGCAGGAATCTCACAACTTCTCCTGCTTTCTCTGTACGAGTAGGACATGCTTCTACCCAGCCTGAATAGGTGCACACAATTACCAGCAGGTAACGATGTCCACCCGATTTAGGCATCACTGTAAAGTCTATTTGTAGATCGGACATGGGGAGTCCCCCCATAAACTGGACTCCTGGTGGCTTTACTGGTCCTTGTCTTGCATTATTCTTAGCACACGTTACACATCTGCGTACAATGGCCTGAGTCAAGTTGGACAATCTTGGTATGTAGAAATGTTTCCTGAGAGATTCTTCAGTACTGTCTCTCCCAGAATGTGTCCCGTTGTGATAATTTTGGACAATTTCTACCGCTAGCGATGCTGGTATAACTATTCTTCCATCTTCTAGCTGATACCACTTGTTCTCCAAATACTTTCCCGGTTCAGTCTTTAACCACTCCTCTTCTTGAGCTGTATAAACTGGAGTCCATTGAGACAGTGGGGTTGGTATTAGAGCAGCTATATGCCCCACATACTCCTGTCTTCCTGATTCAGCAGCACGCTTAGCTGCACTATCTGCCATCCGATTTCCCTTGGTTACATCACCATCTCCTCTCAGATGCGCTCGACAATGTATGATACCGACTTCTTTCGGCTCCCACACTGCTTCCAATAGTTGTAGGATTTCAGCTGCGTACTTGATTTCTTTGCCTTCTGAATTCAGTAGTCCTCTTTCTTTATACAAAGCTCCGTGGGCATGAGTGGTTAAAAACGCATACTTAGAGTCCGTATAGATATTTACTCTTAAACCTTCAGCCAATTGTAACGCTCGTGTTAGTGCTATTAATTCTGCCTTTTGTGCTGATGTTCCTTTTGCCAGTGGCCGAGCTTCTATCACCTTGTCTATTGTTGTCACTGCATATCCTGCATGGCGGATCCCTTCTTTCACATAACTACTGCCGTCGGTGTAATATTGAACATCGGGGTTTTGGATGGGAAAATCACGAAGGTCTGGTCTACTTGAGAATACTTCATCCATTACTTCCAAACAATCATGTTGACTTTCAGTAGGTTGTGGCAAAAGGGTAGCTGGATTTAAGGTGTTTACAGTCTCTAAATGCACTCTTGGGTTTTCACACAACATTGCTTGATACTTGGTCATACGGCTGTTACTAAACCAATGATTTCCTTTGTAATCCAACAACGTCTGTACTGCATGTGGGACTCGTACATAAAGTTCTTGACCCAGAGTGAGTTTATCGGCTTCAGCTACTAGCAGGGCGGCTGCAGCTACGGCTCTTAGACAAGGTGGAAGTCCGCTGGCCACTGCATCCAGTTGCTTAGACATGTAGGCAACAGGTCTTTGCCATGATCCCAAGTACTGTGTCAATACTCCCACAGCCATTCTTCTTTGCTCGTGTACATATAAGTAGAATGGTCGTGTGTGATCAGGTAGACCTAATGCTGGGGCACTCATCAAAGCCTTCTTCACATCTTCAAATGCCGTTTGCTGTTCTTGGGTCCATAAGAAGGGGTCGTGCTCTGTACCTTTGATGGCTGCGTACAGAGGTTTTGCTAGTATCGCATAGCTGGGAATCCATATCCTACAGAAGCCTGCTGCCCCCAAGAATTCTCGCACTTGTCTTCTATTCTTGGGTATTGGTATTTGGCAGACAGCTTCTTTTCTCTCTGGCCCCATAATTCTTTGACCTTCAGAGATATGGAATCCCAGATACTTGACAGTTGGCAAACACAACTGAGCCTTCTTTCTGGACACCTTGTATCCTGCCTTCCAGAGAATATGTAGTAGATCGTGCGTTGCTTGCTGACATTTTTCTTTTGTAACTGCTGCTATCAACAAGTCATCTACATATTGTAACAATACACACTCTCCTGGGATGGACTCGAAATCCAGTAGATCTTGACTTAGGGCTGAACCAAATAGGGTAGGTGAATTTTTAAACCCTTGGGGCAGTCTTGTCCAAGTCATTTGGCGTTTTGAGCCCGTTACAGCGTTCTCCCATTGGAAAGCGAAAATACATTGACTTTCTGCGGCAATTCGGAGGCAAAAGAAGGCATCTTTGAGATCTAAGACTGTGAAGTAAGTAGCCCCGCCCGGAATTAAAGCAAGCAGGTTATATGGATTGGGTACAACTGGATGTATGCTAACAACCGCATCATTGACTGCTCTTAAGTCCTGTACAGGTCGATACTCATCTGTACCGGGCTTTTGAACAGGCAGCAATGGGGTGTTCCAGGGGGAAGTACAGAATTTTAGGATACCATACCGTATGAACTTATCCAGATAGGATTGGATGTTCTTCTTAGCCTTCTGTGGGATGTGGTATTGTCTTAGGCTTACTGGATAAACCCCAAGTTTCAGTTCAATTTTTATTGGTGGAATATTGCGGGCCAGTCCTGGTGGGTTGTTCTCTGCCCAAACTCCTGGTATGTTGAATAATATCTCATCACTCCTAGGGTTTTGGCTAGTCAACACTGTATAAAGTCGCCACTCTTCTTCCTTTGGTACGGATAAAGTCATAATACCTGAAGGTCCATTAAACTTTAAAGATGTTGTTCCGTTTGGTAGGAACGTAATCTGCGCTTGTAATTTGGATAGCATATCACGTCCCAGCAATTGGACTGGACATTCAGGCATATAAAGGAATTGGTGTTTTACTACGTGGCCTCCCAATGTACAGAGTCGACTTTTAAGAACCGGTCTTTCAGCACTTCTTCCAGTTGCTCCTATCACAGTAATAGTCCTTCCAGATGGAGGAGCAACTAGATTAGTCACCACTGAATGTTCAGCACCAGTGTCGATCATGAACGCACTCCTTTTCCCCCCTATTGATACATCGACCATAGGCTCCGCTCGACCAAGGGGGATGGAGCCCGGTCGGTATCAATAGTCCTCCATGACCGTGTCAGCCAATCCTACAAAGTCCCTACCTTCTCTATCGCGAGACCTTTGCGCTGCTGGAATATACCTGTCTTCCCTAACACTTCCTCTGTTCCCATTACTCCCTCTATAACCATTACTCCCTCCGGGGCCTCCTCTACCTCTCGCTCTGCCTCTAAAGTTTCCGTAACCTGACCTAGGTCTGTCTCTCTCAGACTGTTCTCTTCGCGGACACTCATTTCTCCAATGCCCTTCTTCCCTACAGTAAGCGCACTGATTTTTACCTAGAGGTTCCTCATTCCATCTACTATCGCCTCTATCTGGGCCCCGTCTATCTACGCCTGCGATCGCTACCGCTAGCATATCAGCCTTTTTACGCATCTTGCGCTCCTCCTCTTTCTTGCTTTCTGTTTCCCTATTCATATAGACCTTATTAGCTACCTCCATTAGTTGGGAGATGGACATACCTGCAAACCCTTCTAACTTTTGTAGCTTGCGCTTAATATCTCCGTAAGCTTGGCTGACAAAGGCGGAGTTAACCATTCGGGAATTGTCTGCGTCTTCCGGATTAAAGGGGGTGTACAAGCGGTACGCCTCCAATAATCGGTCATAAAAGACACTGGGCGCTTCATCGCTTTTCTGAATCACCTCAACTGTCTTCGACATGTTAATGGCTTTCTTTCCTCCGGCTTTCATGCCAGCAATTATAGCGTCTCTATAGGCTCTGAGTTGAACCATATCAGCACCATTTACGTTCCAATCGGGATCAGTATTGGGATAGTGTGTTGCGGCCCATGCTGCTGGATTAGCTTGGTTCAAAGCACGGGCTCTATCTTCTAATGCTTTAATGGCTGCTTGATTTATTCTTGTCCTTTCCTCATTGTTAAATAAAGTCATTAGTAACTGCTGGCAATCAGCCCATGTCGGATTATGCGTCTGTACTATTGAGGTGAACAGATCAGTCATGGCTTGTGGTTTCTCAGTATACGAGGAATTATGGGTCTTCCAGTTTAAAAGGTCGGTAGTGGTAAATGGGACATATACGAAGACTGGGTCAGCGTGTGCCATTTGTCCTGCGGCATCGATATAAGCTGACCCGGGATTTAAGCGAAGAGGCATCTGATAGTGCTTTAATTGTTGGGCACCAGTCAACTGTCGGGTTTGGATGGGGCTACGTAGAGAGGCGTCAGTCATGGGTTCCGGTCGGGGAGAGATAGGGTATGGGGATGTGGGAGGTTGGTTTTGGGAAAAGGTAGTGAATAGAACACTTCGGGCCGAGCTAGATGAAGCTTGACCGGAAGTCTGAAGTGGCGCCAAATCAGGATATTCGTTTTTAATGGGGGTGGGTTCTGGTTCCGGAAGGGGAGATTTAGTACGAGGGGGGGTGGATCCTGTACTGGAAGAGGAAGCGGAAGTGGATGAGGGTAATGAGGGGAGGGGTGCAGGACTTCCTGCGTTTGCGTCACTTCCTCTTAACGGAAAGTAAGGGGGCGGCAAAGGGATCTCGGACTCAGGGGGCGTGTCCAAAATGGGCCTAACACCAGTCCTAGTGGACGAACAAGTCCTAGCTACCATGAGGCGACACTGCTCCTCGTGGCATGTCTGGAGCCATTTTGGCGAGTCATTTACGGCCTGTCTCCAACAGTCAATATAAGGAAACTGGCCGTAAAGTTCTGGCCTACCTGATACAGCCACGTGTAAGCGCTGTACCAGAGTTAGATCCAAACTGCCACGTGGCGGCCATGCCGCAACCAAAGTAGGCCACTCTCTAGTGCACAAAGTAACTAAACGCACAGAAGACATCTTAACCCCAAAATCACAGGTTTTGAATCCCTTTTTAAAATTCTTAACCATACATTCTAAGGGATCCGGAATCGTTGACTGCGACGCACCCATTTTTAACAATGGAACGTCGTCGACAACGATTACTATACACGCGTATTATTCAACAGTCACACCCGTTTCCTCTGGCAACAGCACCACGTGGTACGGTTACCAAGTGAAACATACACAATAACAATAAACACTCAGGGAATTCCCGTACACACACAGCTGCTACACCAGTCACTATATAATCAATATTATGCCCTTTGGCGTAACTATACAGTCACCCACGCTATAATTCTCTATATACGAATTACCCGTCTATAACACACCCCAGTAACATCGTCTTTTACAAATAGCGGTTACAGTACGGTTAGCATAGGTCAAAGCACAAGTTAAGGTCACAATACAATTATTAGTGGTTATGGTGTTAAACATGCAATGGACGACAATGATTAGTACTTATTATACAATGTCAGTAAATATACAGGGTTATGGTACCGTGCACTATAATACAGCAACACACTATTAACACTCTCGCTAGACGGCTGAGCTCGCGCTATCTAACAAGATATACACTTTACTAAAACAATCGTTAACACATTTACAATTCCCAACTAAACTATTGGCCAGTACCTTGAATGGACTACCTAAAAACAATCTACATACGTTTTGGTTAGCCACACTGCCCAATCACCACATATATAGCGAGCTAGAGAACCGAATTTACACAGACGCCTCTTAGTCGCACTATACAACGAGCTAGAGGACCGAATTTACACAGACGCCTCTTAGTCGTACTATCAAAAGTCTAGTGGGTTCCAAATTTACACGCCTTCCCACTTAGCCCAGATAGGATGAGAACTAGCGAACCGGATTTACACAGACGCCGCTTAGTCTCCTGGTCCCTCCGACCTAGCGAACAAAATATACACCCTAGAACGCTAGTCTAGACAAGACACCGGTGTCCGGCTAGGGCTATTTTACACCAGAGCGCCCCGCCTGACTAACCAAATCAAACGGTCTGACTAAAGAGCGTTCGATCGAGCGGTGCGCCTTCGCTCCTTCCCTCCGACAGAGGGGGCAGATACAGATTCAAAAACCCCTTTGGGCCTACCGCACAATCGGTATACCCCTAGAGGGTCCTGCCGTCTAAAACAGCAGTTGTCTTACCTCCTCGTTCCTGAACCTGAGTTCACACTCATCGACGGGGACACCCCAGCACTTCTCACGTAGAGGCCGATGATCTCCTGGACAACAGACCAGTGGCGCCGAGACGAAGGGAGGTCCACGCAGAAGTTCAGGGGTGCAGCCGTAGAGAACGTGGGCAAAGATAGACCGTCTCACGCCTCTGCCTCTCAGCTACCGTTGAACGATGAGCTTCCCGGCCAATGCACCAAATGATACCGGAGAAACTGACGGAAGCCAAGCACAGAGAGATGGACACAGGTTTCTTCAGGAAGGAAGAGATTCTTTATTGGATCACCGATCGGGACTCAGAGGGACTAGCGTCACCAAAATACAGCAAAATCTGAGCCCCGGACAATAGTGCAGGCTCCTTATATAGGCATATAACTCCTCCCATATTAAGCTCCACCCGCACATTCCCTTGACCAATCAACACAAATAAGAATTAACTTCCTGTTTGACCGCATGGCTTGTCCAGCACAATGGAGGAGGGGGAATACTATATCCTGTATTCTTGCACATGCTCCGTACACTACTGATCGTATCTTGCCTCGTGCAACCAACTGATCGATACGTCAGCATATGCACGTACACATGCCACGTGGTAATCTCGGCCTACTAAATTTATTTTTACCGAGATTCCACCACAGATCTATAAATATAAACTATTTACTATATTTTATAAAAATACTTTTTTCCTATTTTTTTTATTTTTATTTATTTACTGTGTTTTATTAAACTGTTTGTTTATGCCAAATGAAAATATATCATATGAATTTTGCCCAGGCTAAGACATACTTGGGTGGTAAAATGCATAGTATATTGTTAAACCGAGGCAGCCAGAATGCCTCAAAAGATTTGAAAAATATAGTAAACAAGGATTTATACAGCTTTCCGTACTTCATCTTACCCATATGCTCTAAAGTTCAAGGGCTCATTGAGATTTCAGAAACTTGAAGCCCTGTTCCCAACATTCTTTCATAACTTTTTCATGTTCTTTCTTAAGGAAAATACTTGAATCACTCCAGGCCGTAAACGCTACCAAGTTGAACTATTTAAATCAAGACGTCTTAAAATATGCTCTCAGTTTTACTTTGATGAATGAAATAAAAGTACTTGAAATATTGGAAGGCTATACATAAAGTCCAAACTGCAATGCTTTTTATCACTTTTCTTTCAGGAAACATAGCTTTTGCTAAAAAGCAGATATCTCATGAACAAATGTAATTTGCCTTCCAGGGGCCTAGCTGTTGTTGTCTCTGTTCATTTCTACATGCATTTGTATTTTTCTGCTGTGTGTGTTATACATATATCACTTGCTGTGCCTCTCAGTTTAGTATGTCATGCTTTGCTGCACTGTGTATATCTCTGGTTTCATGTCACTCTATGTTTCTGTGTCAAGTTCACTTTTTTCTGTGACAGAAATCGTCTTTCTCATTCTTCCTCAAAAGAGAGAGAGCTTGAGAGAACACAGTGTGTTTTTACAGTAAATTAACAGCTGTAAATTTAAATTCCAAAGAGCAATTTCATTTGGAGAAAAAATTGCTTTGATGCCATCAAAATGCATTTACCACACATGTGAAATACAGTACAGTTTAATGTCATATTTATGTATTAGCATTTATGTACAATTGTCGGCTTTAGCAGGACAAAAAAAAAAATCAAATTATTTACTCTTTATTTTTTCCATTGAGCGTAGCCAATGTTACTTTATTCTTTCTTTTCACAGAACACATTAAGCAGTTGTTAAGGTGTCTAAGCTATATTCAATTTTGTGACCATGGCTTATACGATCTATCTGATGACTAAAATGAGCATGAAAATAAAATCACACCTTGCTTGTAGTAAATAACAGCTGCTCCAGTCAAAGCATGCCAGACTGCTGCTTTATTAGACACCCATTTTACAAAAGGCATAATGCATATTGCATTTATTTGTAGGTCTCCCTGTTAGGTCAGTTCAGATGATTGCCATGAGTGACCAGATTCTGGTACACAATCACCCTTAGTTCCCCAATCAGATCCCATCCCATATTTTCAACTCATTAAAGGGACACTATAATCACCTGAACAACTACTGCTTAATGTAGTTGCTCTGGTGTCTATAGCATTTCAGAGAAAAGGCAGTGTTAATATTACTGCCTAGGAAAACCTATAGTGGCTGCAACACAGAGGGCCATTAGATGTGCTTCCTGTGTCAGTACTGCACAGGATGCTCTGCATTGAGGCTCTGAATGCTCCCCATAGAGATGCATTGCTTCAATGCATCTCTATGAGGAGATACTGATTGGTGTAGCACAGATTTTTGCCACGCATGCACAATAGCCTCCCAATGTTTTCCTATGGGAAGTTTGATGATCTCAGCCACAGAGTCAGAGTGAGGCAGGGCCAGCCCCTGAGAGATGGCACTGCCTGCAAAAAGGTGAGTAAAATTATCTTTTTACTACAAAGAGAGGCCTACATGTTACCACTATGGTGTCATCAGTACATGTTTGTATTCCTTACAGTATATTCCTTTAAGTCACATAAAATAGCAGCATTACTGGTCTTGGATGGTCAGAGATCACTATTTGATCCCATCACTAACCAAAAAGAAGTCCTTCAACCTTGTCAAGCTGCAACAAGGAGCCAGAATTGCAATTAGGCAAAGTAGATAAAATAAATGAGGTTCAGGCACTCAGGATTGCTGCAGGAAGGCAGGTTCATTTTGTTCCAATAAACCTGCCTTCCTACAGCAATCCTGAGTGCCTGTACCCAATTAATTTTATCTACTAAACTGGGTTTTGCCAACACTGGTCCTGATAAGCCCCTTGGTTCCTAAGTGTGAGTCTGGTATCCTCCATTTGTGAATTACTACATTTATTAGGCAAAGTAGGTGTCAGGGTACCTGAAGCCTCTACCTCCGAAAGAGGTAGAGACTTAGTAGTTTACTCCTCCAGCAGGTCGGCTTCCTCCATCCCTCGCGGCTCTCCTAGACACTCTCACGCCGGCCGCGAGGGACCCGTCTCATTTTATGACGTCACGCACGCTGCCCGACGTCATGACGTCAGTCCGGACCGATCTGTCACTCAAGTGACTGGAAGCCACTCAGGACTCGTCGGAGGCGGGCATACTCACTGTAACCAGGGTATTTAAACCTGTTTCTCCCATTCACTCATTGCCCTGTCGTGGTTCTAGCCTGTCTAGTCACACAGTGCTCTGGCGTTTTCAGTTATTCCTTTGGTTCCGACCCGGCTAGTTTGACTTACTCTGTTTCCCTCTGGTATCCTTGACCCGGCTTGTTCCTCGCTCACCTGTCCTCTCGTTCCCTCTACCTCGTCTTGTTTCTGACCATTCTCTTTACTCTCCGTACGTTAGTCCGGCCATTCTAAGGTCCGGTATACGTACCCTGTCCTGTTTGTACTTTGCGTGTTGGATCCCTGTCCCGATCCTGACAGTAGGCACCTGCCTACAGGTGCAAGTCTTTTATGAGGAGATTTCTTTTCAGAATTTAAAATGTGCTTTTTTGAAACTTAAGTAAGCTGATGATGAGAGATAAATACCGGGGACCTTAACCAGTGGAGTACATATGCAGGAACAGTTACAGAGGGTGTAAAGCTATCCCAGCTCCTCCAGTGTGTGTAAGTTTGGACAGAAAATGGAAGTGGTCACAGCCTCTCACACAGGAAGTGACTTGTTGGAACAGGGGAAGCTCTGAGAGATTCACACTGTATAACAGCTCTTGCAGATCTACTAGGAGGCTGAGCATTTTGCATAAACCTCTAAACTTCACATGCCTGCACCAAAAACCAATCTTTTTAACCTAACCCTAAATTTAACCCCTTCCAAAACCTAAAGAAACCCTTTCTTTAGTACCAATGAAACACACATAGTCTTATCTCCCTAAGCCTGAGAAAGAACCTTTTGCCTTAATCCTTGATTTACCTTCCCTTAAAAAAATAAACACTCCCTGTACCCTAATACCACATTTAACCCAGCACTAATCCTAAAGTAAGTCAGTCATTCTAAACACCCCTTAGTTAAACCTATCTCAAGCTTCAAATCTTCTTAACACGAAACAGCCTCTGTAAATTAACTATGAAGATAACCCCTCTCTAACCTTTACCCAAACCACTTCTAGCATTCTCTTTAAACCACAGCTGCAAAGACTCAACTATACTTGCAGATTCAAACACAATACATTCCTAGCAGAAATATGCAAGCAGGGCCGGCGCTACTATAAGGCGAATAAGGCATTCGCCTGGGGCGCCCACCGGGAGGTTTCCTGTTGGGCTGCCTTGCTCCTGTCTAGGTCTGGTGTACTGGGCGAGCGGCTCCTTAGCCACCCCCCAGCGCAGCCACTAACCTTGTGGGCTCCTCTCCGCCGTTTGCCTGCTCGGGGAGTGGATCACTGTGCTTTCTGCAGGCAGGGGAACACCGGGACATGACCTATACCCCAGTTGCCCCCTGCCTGTGAACACTGGAACTCTGAGGGGAACATGAAGCAGCCTGTGTTCACAGTGCACGGTTCTCCTGCTCCACCAGCAGCAAGAAGAACAACTTCCTGTAGGCTGGACCCCTCTTCTCTTCACAGCACCCAGGTAGGCTAAGGGGATTGTTTATTGTATGAATGGTTGTAAATGTGTGTGTGTGTGTTAAATTGCTGTATTTCTGTGTGTAAATAAAGTGTAACGTTATATGATGTTGTGTGAGTTTGTGTTTGAGTAACAGTGTGTGTGTGTTAGGGAGAGTGTGCAAGTGACACTGTATGTATTAGTGAGAGTGTGTAAGTATGCCAGTGTGTTAGTGAGAGTGTGCAAGTGATACTGTATGTGTGTGTTAGTGAGAGTGTGCAAGTGACCATGTGTGTTAGTGAGAGTGTGCAAGTGACACTGTGTGTGTGTGTGTGTGTTTGTTAGTGAGACTGCAAGTGACACTGTGTGTGTGTGTGTTAGTATGAGTGTGCAAGTGACACTGTGTGTGTGTTAGAGAGAGTGTGCAAGTGACACTGTGTGTGTTAGAGAGAGTGTGCAAGTGAGACTGTGTGTGTATGTTAGTGAGAGTGTGTAGGTGACACTGTGTGTTAGTGAGAGTGTGCAAGTGACACTGTGTGTATGTTAGTGTGTGTGTTAGTGACACTGTGTGCATGTTAGGGAGAGTGTGCAAGTGACACTATGTGTGTTAGAGAGAGTGTGCAAGTGAGACTGTGTGTATGTTAGTGAATGTGTTAGTGACACTGTGTGCATGTTAGGGAGAGTGTGCAAGTGACAATGTGTGTTAGTGAGAGTGTGTAAGTGACACTGTGTGTGTGCTCGTGAGAGTGTGCAAGTGATAATGTGTGATAGTGAGAGTGTAAGTGACAATCTGTGTGTTAGTGAGAGGATGTAAGGGGCATTATGTGTGTGTTTGTGAGAGTGTGTAAGTGACACTGTGTGTTAGTGAGACTATGCAAGTGACACTGTGTGTTAGTGAGAGTGTGTAAGTGACACTGTGTGTGCTAGTGAAAGGGTGAGGGACACTGTGTGTGTTAGTGAGAGTGTGCAAGTGACAATGTGTGTTAGTGAGAGTGTGTATGTGACACTGTGTGTGATGTGGGATTATTTAAAAAACCTTATTGTATTTGTATTCAATTATTGCACTAACTCCATTTTAACTTTATACTGTGACAATCCTCCATTTTGTCCTCATAACCTAACTTGTTCATTTTAAAATCACCTTACATGACAGAATTTCCCAGCACATCTAATACAATAGAACAAAGACTGTATTTTCTATAAAAATATGATTAACACAGGAATTGCTGACTTTTCCTTAGATTTGCAACAAAGTATAATTTGAAGGCCATGCGAACACAGTAGTAATGAAATGTTCTATTCATAAGAGACCTTGCACCTGGCCACGAGGCCTGAGATCACCGACCGTGTAAAATGACGCTCAAGACCCCTTGTCCCCCACCCGTGTCCAGAACAATCCCACCTCTTGGTGGGTGGACACGGGATTAACCACTTAGTCTTTTGAGCCAATTAATAATATTGATAGGTGGACACTAATCCCGACACTTGACAATTAATCCAATTAATGATGTTTATTTACTGATATTCTAATAAGCAATGATGACGTAAAATGTCTCTTAAAAGGACCTGCGTGTCCGCTTTTTAAGCACTTGCCAATAAATTTTCTCGAAGTTATTTTAACCTGAACCTTGTGTGTCAGACTTAATTACTTCAGCGTATATACGCAATTTATTTTATTGATTTGGACAGGAACAGATAGACATTTAAACATTTTGGTTTACTGCAAAAAGTACCATAACAACTTGGCTGCCCAACGTGGGGCACCGGGCTATGTCTGGCCGGTGAGCCGTCCTAAGGAAGACGCTGTTGGACGGAGGAATCCAGGGGGAAGGAAAGGAGATTGATCACCTCCAGGTACACGGTAGAGACTTCTGCAGAGCCACCGGTATGTTCCGGCCCCTTTGATTGACCCGTCCACGTGTCTGTGACTGCTTCCCGGGAGGACATCAAAGACAGGTAATATCTTGCCCGGTGTCTCGTTACTCATTTGTTTACCTGCATTTTAGTCTATCTGTTGCCTGGGTGTGTTTGAATTGTGTTTGAATTGTTTGCCTGTTTCCTCATTTTGAGATAAAGGGGGGGTGGACCTGCAGGGGATTTGCCTGGGGTTCTGTCTTGCTTGTTTTCCCCTTTTTGGGATAAAGGGGGGTGGACCTAAGGGGATTTGCCTGGGTCTTCAGTATATCTGTCTATCTGTTTGTATTTTGCCCCTTTTGGGATAAAGGGGGGTGGACCCGAGGGGATTTGCCTGGGTCTTCTGTTGCCTGTTTTACTCCTTTTAGGAACCACGGTGCCGTGGTTGTAGGGAAAAAGGGGGGTTGACCTGTGGATGCGTTCCTGGGGGTCTTCTTTGCCTGTTTACCTCTTTTAGGAGCCTCGTGGCTGTGGCTGTAAGGAAAAAGGGGATTGTTGGAACTGTGGATTTTGTGTAGACTCATAATTTCCTGTGATCCTTCTCGTGACACTCTGAGAGCTTAGCTAGCCTCATTGTGCACGTGGTAACCCACAGTTTCGAGTACTGGGGCTAGTGGAATTCCAATTTTGGTAACCACTGTCCCGAGTACCGAGGCTGGGGGGATTCCAGTTTTGGTAAACCTCAGCTTCGGCTGGGGGGATTCCAGTTTTCTCTTGGTAACCGCCGCCCTGAGCGCTGGGGGCTGGTGGAATTCCAGTTTTTCTGTTTATTTGTGGTAGTGAGACTTATAAGTGGGTTTTATAGGGGCACTACGGGGTTGAGGGAGGTGACTTTGGAGTAAGCACATGAGTAAAGGAAAGGAATTACTGTTGATTTCATTTGAACTGTGATGCATACACTGTATTTCAACTGTATTGTTGTCTTGTTTGTTTAATGAGGAGTCTCATGTACTCCTGTGTCTGTCTCTAAGGATTTTTCCTTGCCTTTCATCTTTTCTACACTTTCTATATTATTATACTATCCACTCCCATTCCTCTTAAAAGAGAAGTGATTGGTCACACACTTCTCACCTCGCTCCAATCCGTGTCTACCACCCCGGGTAGGCGGATTCAGTGACTAGTCTACGTTTTGGGAAGACGCACCTGAGAAAGTCCCACGATTCTCGGGTGGCAGTCGAGCATTGAAGACGTTCTTGTTCAAATTTCCCTCTCTCTCTCTATATCTAGGACGCTGGTATAGGGGTAAAGGGACTATGGGACAGGATTTAGATAAGCCCAGCAAGGGCTGGTTAGCATGTGATTTGGTAGAGAACAGAGAGGGTGAAGAGATGGTTAAAGGTGTTGAAAAGATTGCAAAAGTATGTAAAATTGCTGTACCGACATGTGGGAGATTGCAACCAGAAAGTTGGCGCAAGTTACTAGCAGAAATGAAAGGCAAGCTTACAGATAATGGTTTATTAAAGACTGCTGAAGCATGGTACAGAGTAGCGAAGGCTATTCAGTTAGAAGGTTGGGTTGAGGAAGAAGTAAATCACAAAGGTGTTTGTGTATCATAAAAATTGTGTTGCTGGGGTTTACCCTCAGCCAGCGCCCCAAAATGGCGCCCAGGGGATGTCCGTCCCCAAGGTTCAGTCAGCCATAGGTGATAGCCAGCTGACTATGTTCCCCACTCCCGATCCTCCCGAATCCCATCCCATCACCTCCCCTGTCTGCCCGGTCCTGAATTCTGATGGATCTTTCTTTACCCCTTCCCTTTCTCTAACGGTCCCATCATCCTCAGCCATCCCCACGCTTCCTTCCATGCCTAATCCTAACATCTCATCTGCCGCCTCCTCCCTGCAATCCCTCTCTATGGTTAATCCCCTTCCATCAGCACCCGTCCAGCTAACTACCCCTCCCTCCCATGCTACGACTCCTCTTTCTGCATCCATCCCTACTAATCCTGTCCTGTCTCCTCCGATAACCAGCTCCGCCCCAGTCCAATATCCTACCTCCTTAACCGTACCTGCCCACCCTACTCTTTTGCCCTCCCCTGCCTGGCCCTACCCCTTCCCATATCCCATGGCCCTGCCCTACCCCGGTTACCCTCCCTTTCCCCAAGCCACTCCCCAGGTTCCGGTCATGCCCAGTCCGGCCCAATCTACCCCGGAAGTGCCCATATCAAATATGGCCGCCGCTCCTTCCCTTAATCCTGAAGCAACTCCTTTCCCCGCCTCCAATATGGCGGCTCCCAGTTCAGCCCTGATGCCAGTAATTCCCGGCGACTACCTGTCCCCAGGTTACGACTCGCTAGCCACCCCTGCATCTGGGGCTCATTCCCAGCCACCGACCCTTTCACCTCACGCGGGACCTGCACCGCGTAGAAGAGTCAATATCATAGAATTCGATGATGACGAGATGGACAGGGTGTCCCATGTCTCATCGGAACTTGCTGCGGGAGCCCCATCTCATCGTTCTATCGATGATCCCTTCGGCCACAAGGGTCGGGGAGAACAGGCCCCTCCTAAATATGTAGCTTTTAACCCCACTCAAGCTAGTGCTCTGATGAAATCACTCCCGGACCCAGAAAAGCAGCCCATGCCCTTCTACCGAGGGATAGTTCAAATTCAAAAGACTTATTCAGCCGCATGGCGTGATCTATTGAGCATTTGTGCTATTAAAGCAGGGGATGCATATTGGCCAAGTATGGCCCGACACCTCAGTACAGATCAGCTCAACAGTGATGTTGATTACCCCTCTGGAGTAACTTTTTGCACCCAATTAAAAGAATGGGCTAAGGACAAACTTGCAGATCAGGCTGCTGGCCTTACTGATGTTATTCAAGATAAAGGAGAATCAGTGGAAAGGTTTCATGCAAGACTGTATCAAATGTTTACAGATTTGGGGTTTGATCTTACTGACAAAATTCATTCACAAATGCTGTCAGGTGCGTTTGTCCAAGGTGTTAAGGACTCTATACGCAAGGGAATCATTGCTGCACGCCCTGAATATAAGGTTGTTCCCCTGGACACCCTACTTTTAGTTGCTAGAGGTTTGGAATCCGCTCAGACCCCAAGAAGATCCACTTCAGCGCCTCTCATGGTATCCCGCTCCACCCCAGTCCCAAAAGGTACTAGACCGGAGGAGGGGGGACATTGTTTTAATTGTGGAGCCAAGGGGCACTTTAGAAGTGACTGCCCAGAACCTAAAAAAGGAGCCAAGGGAGCCCAGAAAGCCCTCCAAACCTGCCCCAGCTCCCAAAGCCACCAAACAGGTTCCGATAATTGAGGAACCAGATGATTAGGAAATTGGCAAGCCTGTGTCTGCAACCCCTGTCATGGCAGTGTCTACAGGGGATAAAGGGGGGCCACTTGCCACAGTGACTTTGCCCATTGAAGGCCACCCTACCACATTTCTAGTTGACACAGGTGCAGCCCGTAGTGTTCTGCGAGAACAAGACCTGCCAGACCCATCCTTTCTGTCAAATATTGACGTCTCTTGTGTTGGAGTGGATGGCCAGCCAAGACATAGCCCTTTAACAACTCCATTACGAGTTGGCTCTAGCCTGCTTGCTCGCTTTGTGGTATCCTCCACATGCCCAATTAACCTATTAGGTGCTGATGTTCTCTCACGCCTGCAAGCATCCATCACCTTTACCCCGGATGGGCAGGTAGAAATGTCCACACCTCTATCTGAATCAGACACCTCAGCCTTGTGCTCCTTGCCTCTAATGCTGCATTTAGAAAAGCCCCGTGAGAAAGCAGCAGAATTAAGGTCCAATTTCCCAGAGGCATTAAAGATACAGGTGCCCGCCAAGTTATGGTCCTCAGGCCCAGAGGACATAGGTCACCTAAATGTTCCCCCTGTGGTGGTAAAGCTCATTCCAGGAGCTAAATTACCAAGAAAACCACAATATCCATTAAAACCAGCACAGGCCGCTGCCATTTCTACCCACATCAAGGCACTCTTGGAGAAGGGTGCCCTGGTGAAATGTAAATCTGAATGTAACACCCCATTATTCCCTGTGAAAAAGAAAACTCCAAAAGGTGAGCCAGAGGAGTACAGGATGGTTCAGGATCTCCGTGCTGTCAATGAAGCTACCGTCCTGGACACCCCTCTTGTACCAAACCCCCATACTCTGCTCTCTGGAGTCCCACCATCTGCAAAAATTTTCACAGTCATTGACCTAGCAAATGCTTTCTTCAGTGTCCCACTGGACCCATCCTGCCAATACCTGTTTGCTTTCACTCATGAGATGCAACAGTATACCTGGACTGTCATGCCCCAAGGGGCACAAAATTCACCAAGTCAATTTGCAAAGGCCATGGCCACCATCCTTGACCCATGGCAAGCCGAGCACCCAGAAGTTGTTCTGCTTCAGTATGTGGATGATTTGCTGCTCTGTGGAGATGATATACCCACTGCTGAAAAGTGCTCAATTAGCCTGCTTTGTTATTTGGCAGAACAAGGATGCAAGGCTTCCCTCATCAAACTACAGTTCTGCCAACCCTCAGTAATTTTCCTTGGACATTGCCTATCTCAAGGTACCAGACATCTTACCCGGGACCGGGTAAGAGCCGTACTGGATATTCCAACTCCAAGAACTTCAAAATCTCTCCATGCCTTCCTAGGCCTTATTTCCTACTGCAGAGCATGGATCCCAGAGGCCTCCCTGCTCATGCAACCTCTCTATGACGCACTTAAGTCTGACCCTTTCTGTTTAACTAATGAAGCAATAGACAATTTCAATGCTCTAAAACGTGCCATTGCTTCTGCTCCTGCCTTGGGCCTGCCTGATTACTCCAAACCTTTCAAATTATTTGTCTCTGAAAGACAAGGCCATGCAACAGGAGTTCTCACCCAAACTAATGACTTAAGAGGCCGCCAAAGGCCTATTGGATATTTCTCATGTCAACTGGACATTGTGGCCAGAGGGACCCCTTCCTGTCTCAGGGCTGTTTTTGCTGCAAGAGAGCTCATAGAAAGAACCTCAGACCTGGTCCTTGGCCACCCTCTGGTTGTTTTGGCCCCTCATGACATCTCTGCCATCATCAACCAAGTCCAGCTCAAGCACGTGTCTCCTGCCAGACACCTACGCCTACAGTGTCATCTTCTTCTACCTGACAACATTTCCATTCAAAGATGTCAAGTTCTTAATCCATCCACTCTTCTTCCACTCCCTGAGGGGGGTATCTATTATGGATTTGTCACAGATGAAACCTACATTTACCTGCTTTGTGGATGTATCAAGAAAGTCATGCATCCACATTTGACATTTTATGAAGATGAGAAGCCTCTCTGTGAAGGCCCAGATTACGCCTTCTGTACCATGTGGTACAAACCAAACATTACTCCCGAACCTTGCTATGAAGATGAGCTTTACCACTGGACTGATGTGAAGCTCACTGCTCAAGATTTCTATTGTGACTCTGAAGGCAATAGCATGGTCTTGGTCCAACTACCTCAACAACTTATCTACCTCTACCGCCATTGGGATACTGCTATCCCACATATTCCTGTTACCAAAGCAAAGACAAGGTCATGGAATGATCTTGGGCCCATGGCAAAGTTATGGGCCACCATGGATGAAGAACAGCTACAGGAAAATGGTATTGTCAAATACCCAACAACTGACCTTCTGGAAGCATGGCCACGCCACTTCCTAGAAAAGGAATTTCAAGATCTGGTCATAGTGAATGATTATGACCCCGAAACACCTCATGACTGTTTTGAACAGATGAAGATGGAGACAGTGCACCTACCAACTGTGCACGAGAATCCATTACCAGATCCAGATTTCACCCTGTTTGTGGACGGTTCAAGATATGCTGATGAAGAAGGAAGATACCATACAGGATATGCCGTAACCACAACAGATGAAGTTATCAAATCATCATCTTTACCGCCAGCAATGTCTGCGCAAGAAGCTGAATTACAGGCTCTGACCTCAGCATGCAAAATTTCCGAAGGAAAACGTGCCAATATCTATACAGATTCAAGGTATGCTCTAGGCGTGGCACATGACTTCGGCCTCATCTGGAAGACAAGAGGATTTCTTACCACCGCCGGTACGCCAGTCAAGCATAGTACTGCAATCAAGGAACTAATGGATGCCCTCCTACTCCCTAAAGAAGTGGCCGTTTTGAAGGTAAAGGCCCATGGGAAATTGGATACAGATGAAGCAAAGGGCAACCATTTGGCTGATCAGGCTGCTAAGCTAGCAGCCAGGGATTTTCAGGAAGTGGATGAAGACGTGTCCGGACAAGAAGAAGAAGAAGAAGTCCCTATTTTTACTCTGCAAACTCTTCCTACTGATTTGCGAATTTTGCGAGAACAGCAAGCTGTAGTCACTCCTGAAGAAATCCAGAAATGGAAAAAGAAAGGAGCCGTCCAAAAGGATGGAGTATATTACAACAACTTCAAATTCTGTCTCCCCAAAAACTTATATCCAGCAGTGGTCCAATGGGCACATGGGCCTGCACACTTGTCAAAGGAATTAATGGCCGCCCTCATACAGAAGTATTATGAAGCACCCGGAATCACAACATTGATCAGCAGCTTCTGTAAGGCCTGTGTCATTTGTGCAAAATGCAATCCAGGAAGACCAATCAAGGTGCCTGCAAAACACCTGGCAAAGCCCATGTACCCCTTCCAGCGAATCCAAATTGACCACATCCAAATGCCCAAGAGTGGGCCCCATGAATATGCACTAGTCATAGTGGACATGTTCTCAGGATGGCCAGAGGCCTACCCAGTGGCCAATATCACTGCAAAAACAACCGCAAGACGCCTACTTACAGAAATAGTATGTAGGTTTGGACTCCCAGAAGTCATTGAAAGTGATCAAGGCCCAGCCTTTACAGCAACAGTGACTAAAGAAATTTGGACTGCTCTAGGGGTGACCCTAGCCTTCCACACCCCTTACCACCCACAAAGTAGTGGTAAAGTAGAGCGCATGAATGGCACTCTAAAAGCCAGAATGTTAAAAATGTCACAAGAAACAAAGATGCCCTGGCCAGAAAGCCTGTCAATAGCTTTATTCAGTGTTAGGCACACACCTAGAGGGAAGCATTCACTGTCCCCATATGAGATTCTATTTGGGACAGCACCCAGACTAGGTTGTTATTATCCGCAGCAGTTACAGCTCCAATCAGATGTTTTAGTAGATTATGTAACTGAACTTGCAAGTGCCTTAAACAAAATACATGCCCAAGTTTTCTCTTCAATTCCAGATCCCGAATTGGATACAGGTGCCCATAACCTGCTCCCCGGAGATTGGGTTCTGGTCAAGAAGTTTGTGCGGAAAAATACCCTGGAACCAAGATTTGACGGTCCATTCCAAGTTCTCCTGATTACCGCAACTTCCGTCAAACTGGCCGGTAGGCCAAATTGGATCCACGCTTCCCACTGCAAGAAATCTCCTGCCCCAGAGGAAGCAGATACCGCACAAGCATGTACCTCTGGCACATCTTCTCCTTAATCAGCCTCATAAAGGCCCAACAAGTAGCCATCACCAAAGATATTAGTGGGTATACCTTCTGGTACAATTCATCATGCACCCATGTGGCTACTTACACCTTTGACTATTGTGATATTGTAGAATGCCCGTTCCCCACATCACAAATCCAGAGTATTTACAGAGATATCCCTCATTCAAAAGATCCATATGTTTGTGTAGTTGACAAGCAATGGGGGCACAATTGTAATCATTGGGGGGCGGCGGGATGGAATGCCGGGCCTGCCTGGGGTTACAAGCCAAAAAGTGCCTTATCTAAAGTAGATGATCAAGGTAGATCCCTTCTCCAGAGAATGACTTTAAGAAAGCCTGGGGGGGGTACACCAATGAAATTAATCCTTAACATTGAGCATCCAAGCCCAACGGATGCAGACCAGTATGTGATGGGAATGTATTGGAAAAAGGGTTCCTACCGTAAATTAGGGCATTTCTTCTTAAAAGATATGTGCAACTCTTCTGAGTGGCAAGGGGCCACCCACATGGTCCCTAACCCATTAAAACCTCACATCCAGACATTTCAAGACATGATGGCCATTGCTAACCCCACCTTTGAAGACACCATGGCCGCTGAAACAGGTTTTAATGATGTAAATCTATGGTTAGAATGGATGAAATATAATGCCAATAAGCATAATAAGACTGCATGCTATGTGTGTGGTGGTGCCCGGCCTCACCTGGGCACTGTACCTCTAATCCTGCCAGTAGATATAGAGGAATGTGTTTTAAGCCTTTTTGCCTATCACTATGATTTTAACAGGTCCATATGTATTGCATGGACAAAGGAGTATCCTCTCCTAACCAAGGATGTCAAACCCCCAGATGGTATTACCGTGTATAAAGGTAATTACACTTGTTATGCTAATTATGATGGAATTGGTAAATTCTTGGGTAACTTCTCTAAGGGGTATTGTGCTACCTACAGGAGTGTCTCTATGAACTTGTTGCAGTTTCACACCAGGTCATTAGGGGATATCTACTGGTTGTGTGGGGATTTACAGTTAAGATCCAGAATGGACAAGGAGTGGTGGGGGGAGTGTACTTTGGCTAAAGCTATTATGCCTATACATATCATCTCTGACACACACCTCAACACCCATGAGTCCAGACACACTAAGGTTAAGCGTGATGCCCCAGTAAAAGGAAGTTTTGATCCTCATGTCTATATTGATGCCATTGGGGTGCCTAGGGGGGTGCCCAATGAATTTAAAGCAAGAGATGAAGTTGCTGCAGGATTTGAATCACTTTTTGCCATAGTTACCACAAACAAGAATTTAAATTGGATAAATTACATTTATTATAATCAACAGCGTTTTGTTAATTATACCAGAGACGCCCTCCAGGGATTGGCCGAACAATTGCAGGCCACATCCCAAATGGCTTTCCAGAATAGAATGGCCCTAGATATGATCTTAGCCGAAAAAGGAGGAGTTTGTAAAATTTTGCCCGACACCTTGACATGTTGTACCTATATCCCAGAAAACACAGGCCCTAATGGTAAAGTTACATTAGCCATAGAGAAATTAAATGACCTGTCTATAGAGTTGAAAAGGAATTCTGGGATACAAGATCCCTGGGAAAGATGGTTTGGCTGGATGACGGGATGGCAAAAGGCTTTAATGCATATTGGTATGGCTATACTAATTTTTCTTTTTCTCTTTGCTCTTCTCTTTTGTTGTATTCTCCCATGTCTGAGAAAATCCCTCCTGAAGACTGTTGACCAAGCGGCACCCACTTTCGCCCATCTTGAAGTTGATGACCAAGATTTCCAAGACATCAACTCACCCTGTCTGCCGCTGCAAACAATCCCTTTTGTTGATAAAGTGCAGGAATTCTAGGAAGGGACTAGCTCAGGGACAGCATCTGTCAGTGAATGGTAAAGGCCCCATGTGGAGAAGTGGTGGGTTAGCTGCCATGGGATACCCTTGGGTGTGAAGTGTTCGAGAGCCATACTGACGGATGAGTTAGCCTATTAGGGTCAGATCTAGGGACAGCCTTGCACTTTGCATTAACACCTAGCTAGCGGCCACGGGGTTTCTGTGCCTTTGGATTAACACGTCTTCCTGGTACTAACTTAATAAAGTTTTATCTCTTAGAATCTAACATTTCATAGGGGGGACTGATGTGGGATTATTTAAAAAACCTTATTGTATTTGTATTCAATTATTGCACTAACTCCATTTTAACTTTATACTGTGACAATCCTCCATTTTGTCCTCATAACCTAACTTGTTCATTTTAAAATCACCTTACATGACAGAATTTCCCAGCACATCTAATACAATAGAACAAAGACTGTATTTTCTATAAAAATATGATTAACACAGGAATTGCTGACTTTTCCTTAGATTTGCAACAAAGTATAATTTGAAGGCCATGCGAACACAGTAGTAATGAAATGTTCTATTCATAAGAGACCTTGCACCTGGCCACGAGGCCTGAGATCACCGACCGTGTAAAATGACGCTCAAGACCCCTTGTCCCCCACCCGTGTCCAGAACAATCCCACCTCTTGGTGGGTGGACACGGGATTAACCACTTAGTCTTTTGAGCCAATTAATAATATTGATAGGTGGACACTAATCCCGACACTTGACAATTAATCCAATTAATGATGTTTATTTACTGATATTCTAATAAGCAATGATGACGTAAAATGTCTCTTAAAAGGACCTGCGTGTCCGCTTTTTAAGCACTTGCCAATAAATTTTCTCGAAGTTATTTTAACCTGAACCTTGTGTGTCAGACTTAATTACTTCAGCGTATATACGCAATTTATTTTATTGATTTGGACAGGAACAGATAGACATTTAAACATTTTGGTTTACTGCAAAAAGTACCATAACATGTGTGCTAGTGAAAGGGTGAGGGACACTGTGTGTTTTAGTGAGAGTGTGCAAGTGACACTGTATGTGTGTTAGTGAGAGTGTGTAATTGACACTGTGTGTTAGTGGGAGTGTGCAAGTGACACTAAGTGTGTTTGTTAGTGTGTAAGGGACACTGTGTGTGTGTGTTGGTGAGAGTGTGTGACACTGTGTATACCAGTGAGTGTGTGTGTGTTATTGAGAGTGTGTCTCTTTTTTCTCCAAAGTGTTTGCTTACTGTGTCTCTCTCCTAAATGTGTCCCAGTCTCTGTTTCCTAAATATCTCAACAGTCTCTCTATCCTTTCCCTAAATGTCTCCCCAGGCTATTTCCATTCTTTCTCACTGTGCATCTGCTCTCACTTAAAGGGATGCTATTGGCACCCAGACAACTTCAGCTGATTGAAGTGATCTGGATGCACTGTCTCAGGGCCCTTAACCCTGCAGAAGTAATTATTGTTGTTTGTAACAAACTGCAATGATTGCCGTTCAAGGTTAACTCCACCTCTAGTGGCTATTCATGGTGACGTCCAGCGTCACAAAAAGCCCCACAGGAAAGCACTGTATAATGTCTACTCAGTGTGTCTCTTTTCCTAAATATCTCTTCACTGCAATTCAGAGTTTAGTGAATAAACCTCTGAGAGAATGTACTTGCATTCATGAGGGGGCGGCAAAATGGATTGTTGCCTAGGGCGGCAAGAATCCTTGCACCGGCCCTGTATGCACGTACATCAATACATATGCAATTGCCATATGTATATATATATACCCAGGACATACTTGAAAAGGAGAGAAATCTCAATGTATCTTTCCTGGTAAAATATTTATAAATAAAATAAATAATATATATATATTTTCTTTTTTATTTTCTTTTTTTAGATATGTTATCCCTGTAACATTCAGTTAATTAATTCATTAAACTAACCCTTAATTTGCATTTTGATTTTGGGGGAGGAGCACCTTAGAATTCTGTGTCTCCAGTGATCTTACAGGTAAATCTGATCCTGCAGCTACACAACAGGAAAGTGGGTTGTTAAAACCAAACTGCAGGAGCGTTGATGGAGATAAGGGGGTGAAGAGTAAGAGAGCAACAGATCTGTAAACTGAGAACATGTTGGGAGACATTACAAAAATCTGCACTTCTACTTTCTGTATAAAAAAGGAACTGTTATTTTTCAATTTTAGCACAACCATCAGCTAACTAAGAGGTACCAACATTTAGTAAAAAATAATTTAAATTCTTTATTTTAGTGTACATGGTCATAAGCAAAATTTGTTAAACTAAGCTCACACAGTTCCTATGCAAAACACATGTGCGTGTATGGGACTGCCGGAGAAAAATTATTACAAACATATATGGCATTTCTCTGTAAGATGTGTGAGCACTTAAAGGGACACTATAGTCACCAGATCAACTACAGCTTAATGTCATTTTTTTGGTGAGTATAGTCAGTCCCTGCTGGCTTTTTGCTGTGCACACTGCATTTTCAGAAACTCATGCTTGATACTTACATTTTAAATAGAAAATTGTATAATTTGAATATGTTTAAATGGTATTATTTAGTATTTTAATTTATTATAGCATTTTATAATGCTATAAAAAGAAGTCAATTAAAATCATATCTAAAAATAAATCATAATATGTTATCGTTGCTGTTACTAAATTTACTGTTTAATAAAAAGAAAAAATGATCTTGATTAGTGCTGATACTATGGAAATATTAGCTCTTCTGCTTAATGTACTAAACATCAATCATAGCTTTGTTATGACTTTAGTGCTCTCATTTTTGGAAGTCTGCCTTCCTCTTTTGCATGCAGGGATTATTCATTGACCTTGAAATGTGGATTGGCATTTAGCTGTCCATTAGAAAAAGAATCATTTGCAAAGATGAATAATAATTTGATCATTCTTAAACATCTAAAATGTTAATTAATCTTTGTGTCTCCCAGCATATTGATTTTTTAAAAAAAATCTTTTATCCTTGACCAAGTGGAACATGCAGGGTCCCTTCTTGCTCCAACTATGCCCTCAAGCCAAGTACTATAAGCTGTCAATTAAATGTAATTTAACCATAGATGAACAGCAGTTCAATGTTCCATATCCTCTTCTAAATACAGTGGCAGATCTTATTTTTCTAATTCTTCATGACAGCTTTTTGATCACACAGTTAATGAACACAGAATTGTATTGAAATCTATAGACATAGCAAAATTGAAAAAAGAACACCATGTGTTTTTAGCACAGTAACACGCTTACCAAGCAATGTAACAAGTGCGCATATTGGTGTTTTGGAAAAGGTATTTCACATCTCAGCTAAAATGTTGTGTTTGTATGCCAGAAGTAATTAATCATCCGTAATTATATATCACTACATGCATACTCTACAAATGAAGTTTGGTAAAAACAAGAATCTTTATAAATTCCAGAATATATAACACTTAGTAAAATGCCATTTGTTTTAAAACATTTCTCAGTTCTACTATATTTCTAATATTTATCTTTTAAAATAAAGATGACCAGAGAATGCTTATTTGAATTGTATTATTTCTTGAATTTCTTCTCAGCATATTAACCAGTGGCGTACACACAATCCACGGGGCCCCGGTGCGAAAATTGATCCGTGGGCCCCCCCGGTGCTTACTCTGCACGGGCTGGGGCCGCAACACATGGCGGTGGGCACCTGGTCACACGGCTGTGACCCCTGCATCTATGCCAGTGCCTGCAGATATACATACACTTAAAGGACCATTATAGGTACTCATATAACTTCAGCTCAATGAAGTGGTCTGGGTACCGGGTCCCTCTAGTTTTAACCCTGCAGCTGAAAACATAGCAGTTTCAGAGAAACTGCTATGTTTCACTGAGGGTTAATCCAGCCTCTAGTAGCTGTCTCACTGACAGCCGCTAGAGGCGCTTCCACGATTCTCACTGTGAATGCATGCGCATTCGGAGCTGAGAGGCGGATCGGGGCGGAGAGATCCCCAGCGCCAAGGGAGCCCGGCGCTGGAGAAAGGTAAGTGCTGAAGGGGTTTTAACCACACACACACACACTCTCACGAACAAACGCATACACACTAGCTAACAGACACACATATTTACTGACAGACACACACTCTGTGACAGACATACAAACACACTCACTGACAGACAGACACACACTAACAGACACAAACAAACTAACACACTCAGTAACAGACACACACAGTAACACACTCACTGAAACACACACTCACTGACACACAAACTAACACACACACACTGACACTCACTAGCAGACACACTCAATAACAGACACACACAAACTAACACACACAGTAACACAAACATACTCAAAAACTAACACACTCAGTGACACTCACTAGCAGACACACACTCAATAACAGACACACACAAACTAGCACACAACTAACACACTCAGTAACAGACACACACACACACTAACAAACATACACACTCACATTATTTTATTTTTTTACATTTAATCCCCCAGCCTCCTTACCTTTGGGAGTGCTGAGGGGATTCCAGATTTCCCTGTGGTTCAGTGGGGCTGCTGGGCGGCCGGTCTTGCAGGCACAACCATAGATATCTACAAAAATCTTTATTAATCAAATATCTTTATTTATTAGCATACAAGTGGTACAGCAAAATTCCCAGAAAATCTAGAATAGCATATATCCAAAATCTATTGTAAACAAATTGCTAGATATCAGCGTAGTAAATAGCTATATGAGATACCAAAACATAACAACCCACAAATAAATCTATGTTCGAAAAACAGATGCATACCAGACCTAGTGAGAAGAGGGAAGAAAATCAGTCAGCAAGCCCCCAACATTTCAGCAAGAAACATGCCTTTATCAAACTTCAATATTAATGGAAATAACATCGTTTTAATACAATTTACCATTTTAAAACACTAATATTTGTGTTCAGCTAAGTCTCCCAAGTAAAACAGTAAGCACCATGTACAGGTTTTATGGTGTCTTGAAAAGTTACAGGGTTAATTATAATGCTTGCGAATTAAATTCTCTGCACTTTCTGCCTTGGTTGTCAGACGTGTCAATCAAATTGTAATTAAAACTCAGCTTGTGCACACTTCCTTTCAGTCCCGCCGGAAACCGGAACATGAAATTCAAGTTCCACTACCGCGGTGCGCCCTGTGCTGCCGGCCAACGCTGCAAGACAGGTAAGTAAAGCTTCATATTCGCTCGATAAGACGCACAGACATTTCCCCTCACTTTTGAGGGGAAAAAAAGTGCGTCTTATGGAGCGAAAAATACGGTATACACATAGAATTTTAATATATATACATATATATTTATTTAAATTCAAGTGTATACTTATGTAATCATTTATGTAATTATATATATATTTATCTATATATATATATATTTGCGGTTATATGTATTTTATATATAGATAGATATATATAGAATGTCATTCTAAGTGTATTTTGTTAATCTATATATATTAATAACAAAATACAGTTAGAATTAAATTACATATGTATATATAATTTATTTGAATTTCCTTTTAATAATTTTATTTATTTATTATTGTAATTATACATATATATAGATATATATATATATAAATATAAAATATATATATGTATTATATATATCTTATACTAACATATGTACTTATATTAATATTAAAATACACTATGTATGTCGTTACATGTATATAAGATGTATATATATTATATATATAATATAATATATATATATATATATATATATATATATATATGTAGCGGAGGGCAGTATTATAATCCCCGATATCCGCTGGTTCCACAGGTACATCCACAGTCAGCGCTGAAAAGTAAGGCAAGTTCCCAAATCCTCCCAATAACCGGACGAAACACAGTCTGGGAGTCAACTAACTCGCTTTATTCACAGCTGGCATATTTATACAGTTCCCCATGCAAGGGGTTTCCATACAGTAAATCCAGGGGATTTCTCCCATCATGCAATGTAATTTTCCCAACAGGCTGTGCTGCATGAGAAGGATACTCCCACTAAAATGGACGATTAAGTGGATTATCCCCTCGTGCAGCAGAACTGACAATCTGTATTAAAATACGGTTTTCACATTTTATTCGGTAGATTTAAATGACCGAACGTTCGGCAGGTAGCTGGGACCTGAGCGCATCTTTTGTGAGAATACCGCTCAGCTCCCAGCTGAACTGACCGAACGCCGCATAAAATACACTTAACCATCGAGTTCGGTTTAAAACTACCGAACGCCGATGGGAAACATAATGCGATGAGAGCGGAACTCCCGAACGCTCGGGAAGTCCAGCGGTGTTCGTATCATTGAGTAGCCGTTTTCAGTACCAGGCGCTCGACGACCGAACACCGCTGGAGAGACAAAGGATCCAAGATGGCCGACCGCCGCATGGTCGGTAGTCGAACGACGGCCACCTAGGAGAGCCTTTAATTACCGATTGCAACAATGTTGCAATTGGTTAACGAGCGCCACACGACTGCTAAGTGTGTGGTCCCCCTGGGGAGCCCGTGTTCGGTTGGCGAACGGCCCGGATGGCCGCAATTCGTCAAACGAAGGGTTTGCATGCTGGTAGCTTAAGGCTGCCAGCATGCGAACGGTGCTATACAATACACACATAATATAGAAGATACAGTCCCCCCTTACATCCTATGGACAACCTCTACATATCATAGTCAAGAAGTGGCTAGGTTTGCCACAATGCTCCCCCAGAACCAAGCCGGCATACACAGTCTGATCCCAACGGATCGGCTTGGGGATGTCCGGGGAAGTACTCACAGATAATTTTTCAAGTTCAGTTTGTCTGGATAACCCGTCGGCCTTACCGTTTTGCTTACCTGGGCGATAATGGATCGTAAAGTCAAAGGGCTGTAGCGCCAAGCTCCAGCGCAATAGTCTGGCATTGTCCCCAGCCACACGGTTCAGCCATACCAACGGGTTATGATCTGTGAGTAGGGAAAAGGGTTGTCCATACAAATAAGGTTGCAACTTTTTGAGGGCCCACACCACGGCATTCTTTTTCAATGGCGGCGTAGCTCACTTCCCGGGGTAACAACTTTCGGCTTCGGTAAGCTACGGGATGTTCTCCGCCATCTGCTCCTACTTGGCTTAGCACTGCTCCCAATCCAAACATTGAAGCGTCTGTGTGGACAAGAAATCTTTTAGTTGGATCAGGAGCGGCAAGTACAGGAGCATTAGTCAAAGCATTTTTGAGTTGTTGAAATGCCTGCTCACACTCTGGGGCCCAGACAACCAGTCGGGGAAGGTTCTTGCGGGTCAAGTCAGTCAGGGGTTTGGCCAGGGCACTGTAATTGGGCACGAATTTTCTACAATTGGTGGCAAGCGACGGGATCCGAACTTACAGCCGAAAGCGCAATTCGTGCAAATTGCAACTGCCGAATGAGAAAAGGGAATGGCAAGCAGAATCCAACGAAAGAACCGACTGCCGAAGTGAATGGAGACGGATTATTCTAAACTAAAGAAACAGACGTTAAAGGAACTACTGGAAGCCAGGGGTAAAGTAGCCAGCAGCAAAACCAAGGCGGTACTAATTGCCGAGCTGATGGAGGGAGACCAAGCCCGCAGCGCTACACCCCCAGCAGTCATGGAAGAAACTCTCTATGAGAGAGAGATGAGGACCAGGCTAGCATTTTTGCCGCAGCCTATATCGGAGGCCATGATGCATCTGGTGATGGCAAATGTGCAGGAATACGTAATGGCACACAGCCCGCAGCACACACTGACTCGAACAGAGTCCACCACAGGGTCCCTCTACAACCCGGTAAAGCCCAAGATCCCGTACCAGGCCTTCAAAGCATTTTGCGAGGAAAAGGATGAGATTGATGGGTACTTGCAGGACTTTGAGAGACTGTGTGATTTGCATGAGTTAGAGCGGACAGTATGGGTGCAACTGCTAGCAAGCAAGCTAGCAGGTCGGGCAGCCGAAGCCTACCGTGCTGAGCCCAGTGAGGACAGCAAGGATTATGAGAAGGTGAAGCGAGCAATCTTAGAGAGGTATGCCATTACTCCAGAGGCATACCGGCGCAAGTTCAGACACTTGCGCAAACCAGAGCGAGATTCGCACGCGGAATGGGCACATAAACTGGATCAAGCCTCCAAAGGGTGGATACAGGCCAGCAAAGCCACCACCATGGAGGAATTGTGCCAGCTGATGTTGCTGGAGCAGTTTTTTAATGGACTATCCCCGGAGACACAAGAATGGGTGCGGGACAGGAAACCCCTCACCCTAACTGAAGCGGCTAGATTGGCCGACCAACACTTTGATGCACGGAGGCACCAGGGACCTATAGCCAAAAGTTACTCCCGACCCACAGGACTACCTAGCGCTATACCACCTCCAGCGCACACAGCTGCCCTGTTTTGTCCTTCCCAAGGGAATGTACCTCCACCTTCCAGATACAACGGGCGGGCCAACATCCAATGCCACTCCTGTAAACAATGGGGGCATATGGCCCGGGAATGTACCCAAAATCGTGACAAGCCCACCTGGAATCAGGGGCGTCCAAACCCAGTGCCCAGGGCGGCTGCTCACCATTATCAGAGGGAACCAACCACTCAGGATTTGTGGAGTGTTCATGCGGAGGAACCCCTGGGTATATTGCATGAGGTCATGTCGGTCCGAGCCACCGATAACCGGCAGCATCACCGGCAGCTGTTAACCCTTGAGGGGAAAGAGGTTCAGGGATTACGAGATTCGGGAGCTACCTTAACCCTAATAGCACCCCATTTGGTATCCGAGGGCACGCATACTGGCGGATCTGTGGCCGTCCGGGGAGCCGGGGGAGCTGTATACCGACTACCCACTGCGAAAGTACATTTGAACTGGGGTGCGGGAGAGGGGACAGTAGAAGTGGGACTAATGCAGAACTTACCGGCAGATGTTGTTCTAGGGAATGATTTGGGCCAGATGACCTCTGCTTTTGTTCCACAGGCTCCCTACCAGGAAGCCCATCCAGTAACCACACGGCAACAGGCTCGCACCATGGCTCCACCAACGCACTCTGAGGCTCAGGTAAGAGACCAAGACCCCCACCCGACACGTTTATCCTGGGATACCCCGACTAAGTTTGAGGCCGAGGTAAAATCAGATCCCACGCTACAGATATACAGGGACCGGGTACACACTGACCAGGCAGGGTCAGAGGGGGAGCGATACATGTGGGAGAAAGGACTACTGTATCGCATTGCTGAACGCGAAATTGGAGGGTCAGTCACAGTAACGACGAAACAGTTAGTGGTACCCCAGAAGTATAGACAGGAACTGCTTAGGATTGCACACGACATTCCCCTGTCTGGCCATCTAGGGATGACCCATACTCGATATAGGTTAACCCACGCTTTCTTCTGGCCAGGGATTTCTAAGGATGTGAGACAGTACTGCACGTCATGTGACATCTGCCAGCGGGTCGGCAAGTGGGGCGACCGACATAAAGCCAAACTCTGCCCCCTTCCCATCATAGAAGAACCCTTTAGTCGGGTGGCAGTAGATATAGTGGGGCCCTTTCCAACCCCTAGCCCCTCCGGGAAAAAGTACATCTTAACGGTAGTAGACTATGCCACACGCTATCCCGAGGCTATAGCCCTCTCCAACATTCATACCGAAACCGTGGCCGAGGCCCTAATGAAGGTATTCTCCCGAGTAGGGTTTCCCCAAGAGATTATCTCCGATAGGGGCACCCAGTTTACCGCCGAGGTCACCCAACAATTATGGAAGCTCTGTGCCATTAAGCCAATAGTAAATTCAGCGTACCACCCCCAGTCCAATGGCCTATGCGAAAGGTTTAATGGTACGCTGAAACAGATGCTCCGCACATTTGGAGAGGCCCATCGAGACTGGGAAAGGTTCCTACCCCATCTACTGTTCGCGTACAGGGAAGTACCCCAAGAGTCCACAGAGTTTTCCCCGTTTGAACTGCTGTTCGGGAGGAGGGTACGGGGCCCGCTAGACTTAATTCGGGAGCACTGGGAGGGGGAGAGTAGTCCCGATGGGACCCCTATTGTATCTTACGTACTGGAGTTTAGGGATCGACTGGAGGCACTCACTCAGGCCGTACGCACCAATCTCCAGGCAGCCCAACAACGCCAGCGCCGCTGGTACAATAGGGGGGCCAGAGACCGCAGCTTTCAAGTAGGACAAAAGGTTTTGATTTTAAAACCCGTCCGCACAGACAAGCTGCAGGCCATCTGGCAGGGCCCATACCAGGTGGTGGAACAGAAGTGTGACACCACCTATGTGATTGGCCCCTGCTCAGGGGTAGGGAAAAGACGCATGCTCCACGTGAACATGCTCAAACCCTACCATGAGAGGATAGAGGATGTGATGGCGATATGCGCCTCTGCCTCGGAGGATCAAGAGAATCTACCCCTACCCGACCTCTTAGAACCAGAGACCCAGACAGAGCCCTCCAAGGGGGTTCAACTGGGGGAGCGGCTAAGCCCTCAAGAGCGTGCCCAGGTACAGGCGCTAATTGTAGCTAAGGGGGCTACCTTCTCCAATTTGCCTGGGTACACTCCGCTGGCCACCCACCGAGTTGAAACCCAGGGACAGCTGCCGATGCGGCAGGCTCCATATCGTGTCCCCGAATCAGTGAGGGCACATATGAAGACTGAGCTGGACGAAATGTTGCAGCTAGGGGTTATCGAGCCTTCCGATAGCCCCTGGGCATCACCGGTAGTGCTAGTACCTAAGAAGGACGGCACGACGCGGTTCTGTGTTGACTACCGGAGGCTAAATGACAAAACCGTGTCTGATGCCTACCCGATGCCCCGGATAGACGAGCTGCTAGATAAGATGGCTCGTGGCCAGTATCTCACTACGATCGATTTGTGTAAGGGATACTGGCAAATTCCCCTAGCCGATGATGCCATCCCCAAGTCGGCCTTTGTCACCCCGTTTGGCCTGTACCAGTTTCGGGTCATGCCATTCGGGATGAAAAACGCCCCGGCAACCTTTCAGCGGATGGTGGATCGGCTACTGGACGGTTTCCAAGGTTATGCATGTGCGTACTTAGACGACATTGCCATATTTAGCCAGACCTGGGAGGAACACTTACAGCATATAGGGGCCATCCTAGATCGTATCGGGGAGGCAGGGCTAACCCTGAAACCCAGCAAGTGCCATATTGGGATGGCAGAGGTGCAGTATTTGGGTCACCGGGTGGGGTGTGGGCAGCAGAAACCCGAGCTGGCTAAAATTGAAGCTGTGGCCAAGTGGCCTACCCCCAGGACCAAAACTCAAGTGTTAGCATTTTTAGGTACCGCAAGGTTACTATAGAAAATTCGTGCCCAATTACAGTGCCCTGGCCAAACCCCTGACTGACTTGACCCGCAAGAACCTTCCCCGACTGGTTGTCTGGGCCCCAGAGTGTGAGCAGGCATTTCAACAACTCAAAAATGCTTTGACTGGAGGGGCGGAGCCTAACCGCGTAGCAGACCAGACGTGCCCGACTAGGGCTCCTGCATCTGGGGACACAATCCGGGGTAATCCAGCACCAAAAACGACATTTGCCTACCGCAAACTATCCCACGAGACCCGGGAGAGGCTGCCGAATCGAACGGTACCTTTCCCGACCAAATCGTTACTGACAAGAAGTTTGTGGCCTACACGTGGAAGAGGCCTGGGGAGACGGCCGCTCCCCGGACTCACTAACAGCAGCTGGACACCTCGGGGAACACCTCCCCCCCCCCACTGGACCGACGGGGGTTATCTCGGTCCGCATTAACACACCTCACCTACCGCACAGCCTGCTGATGGCTACATCTAAGGTCGTTATCCGCCTAGCGAGCCCTCACAACACGACGGACGCATTTACCGTCAGAAACAGGCAACAGCCCAATCTAGACGGGAACACTATAATAGATGGCGTGCTACAACGCATCGATGACCACTTCACCCGATTCTGGGAGAAACTAGAGGAACGTTTGAAGACAGCAACTGGGGAACAGAAAAGCGTGCAACCACAAGCGGGTAAGAGGGAGAAGGGGACCCCACAGGGCTTTAACCCCCTCCACATCCCCGACCCACGTAATTATGGCCCACCGACGAAGCAAGCATACTTCCCAAACCACCCCCAAAGGGGACAGTGGCCAGGGGCTACAGCGGCAACTGGCAAAAGCCGCCCCACAAGCCTTCCCGGGCCGAAGACCGATAGGAGCTACCCTCCCAAGCATCGACCACACCGCCGCAGAGCAAGCCACCGCAGGCGGTGGCGTAACACCCTAGCTCAACACGGCTCCCGACTGAGGATCAACCCGGCCTCACAGAGTTACCGAGTTGGTGGATTAATGGTGCAGGCCTTCACGAAAACCTGGGGCTGGCAGGCGGCCGCCACACATTCGCAACTGATTGCCACCAGAGGCGATCCCCTGACCCTGGGGGCCAACATACACAACACCTTTGACCAGCATGCCTATGCTATGAAATCCCGGAACACAAACACCCACCAGTCCGCAATACAGCTTCTTGCCACACGCGAACAAACCGGAGTAGAGTTGTGGCCTCCCCCAGTTGCAGGGACTGTCTCTCCCACATGGCCCTTGTGCGGAGTCGGCTGACTCGGGACTGGAACTGATACACTAGTAGGAGACACTGGCGGACGGCCCAAGCTTGAGAACAAACCTGCATTCCTGTTATATGTCGTCGCCGGGTTACCTACACCAGGTATGAAGCACTCACCTGCTGGCAACCACCCCTTGCGGGGCAATAACTGAACTGTTTGAAGCTCGGACTGCACTTGACTTGCAGGCCTGCTACACAACCCTGCAGCCGCTATGCCGTACAGACCCTGCACACTGCTTTTCTTATTATGTATAGTGACTCAGTTAATATTTCATTATGGACTCTGGACGCTCCTTAACTACTATGATACCATGAGAATGTCAGCCTAGAGTCATGTTTGCCTTTCTTAATTTCGCTACCTAGGCCTGACCTCTTACTTAATTTTTATTGTTAATTTTTTTTTATGTTGCCAAGCATGTCGACAACTCCATAAGCGTGCCCTAGCATTTTAGCAGATTTCCTGTACTATTTTCTAGGGCACTACAAGCCTGCTTATAAATGTTACTAGCCCACTGCAATCCTGATTTAAATACCTTACCAAATTCGTGCGGAGTGAAGGGTCGAGGGGGCAGAGTCCGTCGCCTTGAGAGACCCTAGGGACCTCAGTTAAGCTTGTAATGTTGTGTTCCCCTGTTCTGCCTTAGTTTAGTTTATTTTCTAAGCTATTTCACCTAGAGCACTATACAGATATAGCATTAGACAACCGTATCACATAACGAGCAGCCAAACTGCAGGTGACCTATATTTTTACAAGTTGATATCTTTTTTAGCCTGACCATAATCACTTAAGAATGTGCAGCAACTACACTTTTATGCCGTCAGTTTTCTCATTAAGCATGTTTAATTTTTTATGAAAGCCCTCACTGTTTAGCCAAGATGAGGATTACTTATGTTTTTTTTCTGCTGTGGCCTTACACACTACTTATTTACTATGTGCCTAAGTTTTGCATAGCCTAAATGTTACTCTTCTATAGCCTATCAGGTTAGACACTGATACTAGCTACAACACGCTTTTGTTACACGACACGTTAACATAATTAAAAAAGAAGCATCATCACTCAGGAAATGTAAAATTTTAAGCTACCGATGTACGTACCCTTTACTGTAAATCGTTTTTTTTTGCATTTCCCTCTCTTTATTTCTGTATCCAATCTAATATGCTTCAATAAAAGAAAGATTGACAAAAAAAAAAAAAAAAAATGCTTTGACTAATGCTCCTGTACTTGCCGCTCCTGATCCAACTAAAAGATTTCTTGTCCACACAGACGCTTCAATGTTTGGATTGGGAGCAGTGCTAAGCCAAGTAGGAGCAGATGGCGGAGAACATCCCGTAGCTTACCTAAGCCGAAAGTTGTGACCCCGGGAAGTGAGCTACGCCGCCATTGAAAAAGAATGCCTGGCCGTGGTGTGGGCCCTCAAAAAGTTGCAACCTTATTTGTATGGACAACCCTTTTCCCTACTCACAGATCATAACCCGTTGGTATGGCTGAACCGTGTGGCTGGGGACAATGCCAGACTATTGCGCTGGAGCTTGGCGCTACAGTCCTTTGACTTTACGATCCATTATCGCCCAGGTAAGCAAAACGGTAAGGCCGACGGGTTATCCAGACAAACTGAACTTGAAAAATTATCTGTGAGTACTTCCCCGGACATCCCCAAGCCGATCCGTTGGGATCAGACTGTGTATGCCGGCTTGGTTCTGGGGGAGCATTGTGGCAAACCTAGCCACTTCTTGACTATGATATGTAGAGGTTGTCCATAGGATGTAAGCGGGGACTGTATCTTCTATATTATGTGTGTATTGTATAGCACCGTTCGCATGCTGGCAGCCTTAAGCTACCAGCATGCAAACCCTTCGTTTGACGAATTGCGGCCATCCGGGCCGTTCGCCAACCGAACACGGGCTCCCCAGGGGGACCACACACTTAGCAGTCGTGTGGCGCTCGTTAACCGATTGCAACATTGTGGCTAGGTTTGCCACAATATATATATATATATATATATA